>NC_081840.1:191953660-191963660 GCF_963259705.1 Myotis daubentonii
GAAATAGGGAACCCAGCTTGTGGCCAAATGCTTTCTTGCTGTATGATTATTTTTCATGCAGCACACACTCACACATGCATACACATTCACAGATATAAGCTCGTAAAACATCACCAAATCAAAGAAGCAAAATAAAGTGACATTGAGGCTGTGAAGCCTTAATTTAGGCACCACAATAATTAGAGTGTTTTAATATCATAATAACTGATAGACTACTTGTCAGACATTTCATTCCTTTTTAATCAAAACTCTTACTCTGCTAAATGAATCACCCCCTTGAGGTACAGTAGCAGATTTCCAATTTAGTTATAGAACATTAATAATGTAAGTTCTGGGGGTGCATTACTTTATTTATGTTCTTTTTACTTAATTATCAAGGAAGTTTAAAGAGACAAAGTAGGAAGGAATATGTTACCTTGACAGTTGTGGGCAATATGGACAAATAAATGCAGAGAGTAACTCAGATCAGACCTTGGAACATGGAAAAGACACTGAGGAATCAGACCCCTAATTCCTTGTCCAGGTTAGAAACCCCTTCTGTAATGTCTCTGTTGTACACTCAGCCAGGGTCTGCTCTGACACTTCCAATTTGATCCCATGAATATTTACTGTGCTTCTGTTATGCATAAGACACCGGAGAAGCACGGAAAGGCACAATGAATGGGAGAAAGATCTATTGTACAATCTGAATAAAAGGGTTATAAAATAAATTAATTACAATGATGTATAAAAGTAATAAACTGAGCAGGCATTTATCATTTACCTTAAAACAAATGAGAAAGGAATAAACAAAAATAGCAAAAGTGAGAAGAATGTTTTCCAAGGTCCAGGAAACCCCTCGAGAGAGAAAGTCATTAACAGAAGATTGAGGAAAACCTTATGGTACAAAATCTGTGTGGAAAGGATATGTGTTCCCAGTCTGGGTGGTAGAAGATCAGATGGGAAACCTGTGGCTAAAATAAAGTGGGTACAATGAGGAAGTTATTCAAGGCAACTGGGTTAACTGCCTCTATAACATTGTCACTCCTTGTAGAACATTGGGTAGCAGAACTATTTTCCCCAAGCTCGGAGTGGTGACAGAGAAGGCATGGCTGAGTGAAGGGTGGAAAATATAAACAACATGAGAACTAGGCCAGCCACATACCCTGCCCAGAGCCTATTCATCTTTGTTATTTTAAAATCGTTCAAAATTTTTAAAAAGCATCCTCAAGCATATGGGAAATGCGCATATAATTTTTAACATAAAACCACAGATCACCAAATATTTAGGGAAATCAATGAAAATAAATAAGCAGCACCAATTTCACCATGAGGAAATCCAGCGCGATGGGAACAAAGACACAACAGTATTTAGATGAAAGAGAATTTAAAACAGACATGATTGAGACTCAGAAGAGCAACAGAGAATGATGCATCCATGAATTGAAAACAGATTTCTATTTAAAAAAGCAATTTAAGTTTTTTGAAAATAGAGAATTAAAACAAACAACTATTCTTAATAGCATGATGGGAATAGCCAAAGAGTAAGTATTTATATATACACTAGAGGCCCAATGCAATAAATTCGTGCAAGGGGCCCCGGTTTCAACCGAAAGGTTGTCTGGACTGTCGTTCTGCTGTTTGGTCTAATTAGCATATTAGCTCTTAATTATATAGGATTTGCCTTTACACAATTTGGAAGATGCTTAGTCCAGTGAAACTTTCCATGTAAAGCTGCTTTTTCTGCTATGATCCTGGGACTTAGAGTCAGCGGAGCATGCAGTCAGTAAGGAAAGATAAATGTTAATTGGGAGAAGATGCCCATCAACTGGAACCTGAGAAAACAAGCTGGAACCTACAAGTTTGGTTTGGAATCCATGTTGGTTACTTACTGCCTTTGAGTATCTAATTTCTGGGATGTAAGTGCCTTGAAGCAGACAATGATGCCTACATCACAGAACCAAACACAAACCAGGCCCAAGAGTAGAAAAGTTGGCAGCTGAGATCTGGCAGGAACTCGAGAAGCCATAGGCCTGGCCACTGTTTTACTGATAAGTGATAATACACATGACCAGCATCAGCACCTGGTGGCCTGCAGTGACCTTCCAAGCACATAAAGAATATAGCTCTTGCCTTTCTTCCCTTTCTCACACATGTTTCATCTGGCCCACACTACCTGGGACTATACTGGGATAGGAAGAGGCCCACCAATTTGAGAATTAAGAGGGTACAACTGATCTATTAAGAGCAATGTCACTTTGCTATAAAGCAGAGAAAACTTATGATGATATTGATGTACTTTGATATTATATTTATTTAAAATTCTGTTGTGTCTTTTTCATAGATTATATTAAATCAGGGTCACCAAATAGTATCTTTTCTACATGACTCATATAGTATCTGAATTACATAAATTATGTTTTGTTACTGTGTTTGTTACTGGTATTATACACAACTAGAGGCCCGGTGCACAAAAATTTGTGCACTCAGGGTTGGGAGAGGAGGTCCCTCAGCCTGGCCTATGCCCTCTCACAGTCTGGGACCCATCAGGAGATAATGACCTGCTGGCTTAGGCCTGCTCCCGGGTGGCAGAGGGCAGGCCCAATCCCTAGGTGCAGCCCCTGGTCGCCGGGGTCCAACCCCAGCGGGTCCAGGGGTCCCCAAAGGTGTGGACGGAGTCGGCGAAGAAGGAATGACACGGAGACAGCGTTCAGTTGATCAGCAGCCTAGCCAGGATCTCCAGCCAAGTTCTGGTCTTGATCTCCAGAGAGGCTCTGCTTCGGATCTCCAGCCAGATTCTGTGGCCAGGTACTCCAGTCAGGTTCAGTCACCAGGTTCTAGTCAGGTTCTCTTGCCAATTTCTGTAGTCAGGTTCAGTCCAGGATCTGTGCCTAGGCTCTGTCTCTCTTGGTCCTGTCTTCCAAGCCCTGTGTTCTCAGTTCTGTGTTCTAAATTCTGAGTGTTTCTGTCTTGTTACAACTGTATTTATACCAGTTGATTCAATCCTATCAATCTCTATTACAAAGGTTAGGGCGTTTCTTATCTCCATTCCAGGGAGAAAAGATTATGTAGTTTAAGCATGATTGTTCGTAGTTAAAGGGATTAATTACCCGCCTGGCACTTAGTTGAGGGGTTTTATTCCCTCCCTAACTTCAGGGGAAAATCCCTACCTGGGGATTCAACCTTTCTCGGAGAGGTGACCTTGGTTAAAACACAGCGCCAAGAAGGTGAGCAAACATATTAAGAACCAGAACCACTTCAGTAAGTGAGCAGCCAGCTATTCTACAGTTTGGCAACTATTGACTTAAAGACTCCTCCAGAGGAGAGAACCAAGATGGCGGCGATATAGGCAGACGTGTCCCAGGTCGTGTCCCGGAGCAAATGGAACGAGCAGCTGAAGCTAGTAACACTCACACCGAATTGGCGAAATTGCTCAGCTGGTGAGAGGGTTTACAGCCGGGAAGAGCAGAACTTCCCTGGTAAGGTAAAAAAAAAAAAACCAGGGATTTGGGCAGGAAAGTTTGCCAGACCTCTGAGCCCAGAGAGTCGGAGGGAGACCGCGTGGCAGACAGCCGCGTCCCTTGGGACAGGCACAGCCCCTGACGGGGGAAAGGAGAACCGCGGGATTCCTGGTGCTGCCAGGGAAATTGAGAGCTGGGTTCTGTGATCACCTAGGACTGAGCCTAAAGGGGGCAGCCTGAAGAGCTGACCTGACCATGCAGTCCCGGTAAGAGAAGAAGCTTACAGAAACCAAGCCTTCCCCGTTTCCGCGGCCGGCATTTGTTTGTTTGTTTTCACTGAATCCTGTTCATGGGACATTTTGGATACAGACACTCACCTGTGCTGAAGAGAGGGAGAGTGTGCTGGGGAGTGGAATCTGGGGAGAGACTGGGGAAAGAGGGGGAGCCGGGAGAGGTGGTAGTGAATTGAGTGCTGAGACACCCCAGAGCCCGGGACTGGGGCATCCACCCGCTCCTGAGAGGGAGTCTCCTCCTCCCAGCCCTCAGGCAAGGAGCACAGCCACACCCAGATTCCACCCTGTACGAGATCAAGGATTAAGATAACCTGATCAGTCCCTGGGAGTTAACAGGGTCTGGCCTATAGGGGGATTTTCAATCCCAGCAACAACATAGCGCCGGTAACTAACTATTACGCAGTCAGCTCTGGGCAGTGAACTTCCACTGGACAGAGAGGCCCTATAGCCTCAGAGGCCAACCCCAGAACACTGCCACCCAGAGGCTGACCCACAAACTGACTCTTTGCTAAACACAAAATAAGGCAGTCTGGGAAATAAATGCGGCATGCTTTAAAATAAGGACTGTGGTTTACAACACAGAGGAACAGTATATCGCAGGGAAACTCAACACTCTCCTGAATACCTGGAAGGTCTAAGGCGAGCCACACTGAAGAATAGAAGAAACGAAGGACCTTCACTACTGCAATTTTTTTTCTTTTTTCACTTTTTAACTAAGAAACCAATTTTTTTTTCATTCTTTTTTTTTCTGTTCCTTTTTTTTTTCTTCTTTTTTTTTCTTTCTTTTCTTCTTTTTCCATCACCTGATTTTACCATTTTAATTACTACCTTCTTATTTTTAACCAGTATTATTACTGCTACCATTTTACCATTTTTTAAAGTGCCATTTTATTTTTTCTTTATTTTATTTTGGGATTAGTGTTCACCATTCTATTTTCATCGTTATATTATTGGTTGTTTCTAGTTTGCATTCATATCCAGGGAGCTGTTGCTGGAATTTGTTGGGATTAATGGCTGTTCTATAGGAGTATTCTCCTCATATAAAAAGTCTCTTCCCTCTTCCACTTCATTCTCTCTTTTCGCTCTTTTTTTTTTTTTTTTTTTTTTTCTTTTCTTTTCTCGCTTTTATTTTCCCCCTTCCTTTTTCCCAATTTCATTTTTGCACTCCCTTTTTTTGGTCCCTACTTTTCTTTTCCTTTTTCTCTTTTATCTTTTTCTCTTCCTTCTTCCTTATCCCCTAATTCTCTTAATTCAGGTGGTCACCTTTAATTGGGGTTATTAATATCGTGAATATATTTGTGTATAGTGCCTGGTACGTGGTGCCTTGTTGTGTTGTATTTTGTGCCTTTAAATCAACGCAGCAGATCCAAGCAACAGCAACCTCCTGAGCACCTCATCCTCTGCTGAGGAACAGCAGCTGTACGTGAAACCTCGCCCCACCAGCCGGAAGAGCCACCACAGCTGTGAACAGCACCCACCAGAGGAGCTGCTGCCAACTCAAGAGCAGCTGCTACCACAACCGCCCGAAGAGCAACCACAGACCAAGGAGTCACTGCCACCAAGGGAGCAACCACTGAACAACTCAACGTCTAGATATGTCAGTGAGATCAAACATGGGTAGACAAAGAAACCCCCAAAGGAAAGAGAAGGAGGACTCTCCAGAAAAGCAGCTAAGTAATACAGAGGCATGCAACATGACAGATAAAGAATTCAGAATAAGGATCCTAGAGTGCATAAACCGGATGGAGGAAAAAATCGACAACCTCTGCAAGAAGCAAGAAGAAACAGATGAAAAAATCGATAACATATGGAAGAAGCTAGAAGAAACAGATGAAAAAATCGACAACATATGGAAGAAGCTAGAAGAAACAGATGAAAAAATCAACAACCTAAGTAAGACCCAAGAAGAAATGAAGAGTGATATAGCTGCAATGAAAAACTCCATTGAAAGTATCAACAGTAGACTAGGAGAAGCGGAGGACCGAATAAGTGAATTAGAAGACAAGGAAGCAAAACACACCCAAAATGTACTGCAATTGGAGAAAAAAATTAAAAGACAGGAGGAGAGCCTAAGGGAGCTTTGGGACAACATGAAACGAAACAACATACGAATAATAGGAGTACCAGAACAACAGAAAGATGAACAAGGATTAGAAAACCTACTCGAAGAAATAATATCAGAAAACTTTCCTGAGGTGGGGAAGAAAAAAGTCACACAAGCCCAGAGAGTCCCAAACAAGGTGAACCCGAAAAGACCCACACCAAGACACATCATAATCACCATGGCAAATGTTCAGGACAAAGAGAGAATCTTACAGGCTGCAAGAGAGAGACGGAAAGTTACATACAAGGGATCTCCCATTAGATTGTCAAATGACTTCTCAACAGAAACACATCAGGCCAGAAAAGAATGGACTGAAATTTACAAAGTGATGCAAAGCAAAGGACTGAATCCAAGAATACTCTATCCAGCAAGGCTATCATTCAAACTTGAAGGGGAAATAAGAAGCTTCACAGACAAAAAAAGACTAAGGGAGTTTGTCACCACCAAGCCAGCAATGCAAGGAATGCTAAAGGGACTGGTATAAAAAGAAGAAATAAAAAGCTCAGAAAGAAAACAGCCACACACACACACAAAAAGAAATGGCTACAAACAAGTACCTTTCAATAATAACTTTAAACGTAAACGGACTAAATGCTCCAACCAAAAGACATCGAGTGGCTGAATGGATAAAAAAACATGACCCATACATCTGCTGTCTACAAGAAACCCACCTCATTAGAAGGGACTCACACAGACTGAAAGTGAAAGGATGGAAAAATATCTTTCAGGCAAATGGAAAGGAAAAGAAAGCTGGGGTAGCAATACTTATATCGGACAAAATAGACCTCAAAGTGAAGGCCTTAACAAGAGATAAGGAAGGCCACTTCATAATACTAAAGGGATCAATACAACAAGAAGATATAACCCTGGTAAACATATATGCACCCAATGTAGGAGCACCCAAATTCATAAAAAAACTCCTGGAAAATATCAAAGGAGAGATCGACAACAATACAATCATACTAGGGGACTTTAATACACCATTGACAGCACTGGATAAGTCCTACAGACAAACAATCAGCAAAGATACAGCAATCCTAAATGACTCACTAGATCAGATGGACTTAATAGACATCTTCAGAACACTTCACCCCAAAGCCAGAGAATATACGTTCTTCTCAGGTGCTCATGGGACATATTCAAAAATAGACCACATATTGGGTCACAAGCAAAGTATCCCCAAATTCAAGAAGATTGAAATCATAAAAAGCGTCTTCGCAGACCACGATGGCATAATATTAGAAATAAACTACAATAAAAACAACCCAAAATACTCAAACACCTGGAAGCTGAATAGCATGCTATTAAATATTGATTGGGTTACCAATGAGATCAAAGAAGAAATTAAAAACATCCTGGAAACTAATGACAATGAAAACACAACAATCCAAAACCTATGGGACACATTGAAAGCAGTCCTGAGAGGGAAGTTTATAGCTCTACAGGCCTATCTCAAAAAACAAGAAAAAATGGTAGTAAATCATCTAACTCTACAACTCAAAGAATTAGAAAGAGAGCAACAAGAAAACCCCAGAGTGAGCAGAAGGAAGGAGATAATAAAGATTAGAGCAGAAATAAATGACATAGAGACCAAAAAAACAATACAGAAAATCAATGAAACCAAGAGCTGGTTCTTTGAAAGGATAAACAAGATTGATAAACCTCTAGCCAGACTCACCAAGAAGCAGAGAGAGAGGACCCAAATAAATAAAATCAGAAACGATAGAGGCGAAATAACAACAGACCCCACAGAAATACAAATGATTGTTAAAAAATACTATGGACAGCTTTACTCCAACAAACTAGACAACCTGGAGGAAATGGACAAATTCCTAGAAAAATACAACCTTCCAAAACTCAATCAGGAAGAATCTAAAAATCTCAACAGGCCAATTACTATGGAAGAAATTGAAGCAGTCATCAAAAAGCTTCCATCAAACAAAAGCCCAGGACCAGACGGCTTCACAGGGGAGTTTTACCAAACATTCAAGGAAGAACTAAAACCTATCCTCCTCAGACTACTACAAAAAATTCAAGAGGAAGGAACACTTCCAGGCTCATTCTATGAAGCCAGCATCACCCTAATACCAAAACCAGGTAAAGACAACACAATGAAAGAGAATTACAGGCCAATATCCCTCATGAACATAGATGCCAAAATCCTCAACAAAATCTTAGCAAATCGGATCCAGCAGTACATCAGAAAGATCATACACCATGACCAAGTAGGATTTATCCCAGGGATGCAAGGATGGTACAATATCCGCAAATCAATAAACGTGATACATCACATAAACAAATTGAAAGAAAAAAACCACATGGTCATATCAATTGATGCAGAAAAAGCATTTGACAAAATTCAACACCCATTTTTGATAAAAACTCTCAGCAAGGTGGGAGTAGAAGGATCATACCTCAACATAATAAAAGCCATATATGACAGGCCCACAGCCAACATCATACTCAACGGACAAAAACTAACACCATTTCCCCTAAGAACAGGAACAAGACAGGGATGCCCCCTCTCACCACTCCTGTTCAACATAGTACTGGAAGTGTTAGCCATTGCAATTCGGCAAGAAGAAGAAATAAAAGGCATCCAAATTGGAAAAGAGGAAGTAAAACTGTCCTTATTTGCAGACGACATGATATTATACATACAAAACCCTAGAGATTCCATCAAAAAGCTACTAGACTTAATACATGAATTTGGCAATGTAGCAGGATACAAAATTAACCCCAAGAAATCTGAGGCATTTCTATACACCAATAGTGAACTTTCAGAAAGAGAGATTATAAAAACAATCCCGTTTACCATTGCACCAAAAAAACTAAGCTACCTAGGAATAAACTTAACTAAAGAGGTAAAAGACCTATACTCAGAAAACTACAGGACGTTGAAAAAAGACATAGAGGAAGACATAAACAGATGGAAGAACATACCGTGTTCATGGATTGGTAGAATCAACATCATCAAAATGTCCATACTACCCAAAGCAATCTATAAATTCAACGCACTTCCCATTAAAGTACCAACAGCATACTTCAGAGATCTAGAACGAACTTTCCAAAAATTCATCTGGAATAAAAAAAGACCCCGAATAGCTGCAGCAATCCTGAAAAAGAACAAAGTAGGTGGGATCTCAATACCAGATATCAAGTTGTATTACAAAGCCACTGTTCTCAAAACTGCCTGGTACTGGCACAAGAATAGGCACATAGATCAATGGAATAGAATAGAGAGCCCAGAAATCGGCCCGAACCAATATGCTCAATTAATATTTGACAAAGGAGGCAAGAACATACAATGGAGCCAAGATAGTCTCTTCAATAAATGGTGTTGGGAAAATTGGACAGATATATGCAAGAAAATGAAACTAGACCACCAACTTACACCATACACAAAAATAAACTCAAAATGGATACAGGACTTAAATGTACGACAGGATACCATAAAAATTCTAGAAGAATCCAAAGGCAAGAAAATCTCAGACATATGCCGAAGCAATTTCTTCACTGATACAGCTCCTAGGGCACTTGAAACTAAAGAAAAAATGAACAAATGGGACTACATCAAAATAAAAAGCTTCTGCACAGCAAAAGAAACCATCAACAAAACAATGAGAAAACCCACTGTGTGGGAAAACATATTTGCCAATGACATATCTGATAAGGGCCTAATCTCCAAAATTTATAGGGAACTCATACAACTTAACAAAAGAAAGATAAACAATCCAATCAAAAAATGGGCAAAGGACCTAAATAGACACCTTTCAAAAGAGGACATCCAGAAAGCCAAGAGACACATGAAAACATGCTCAAAGTCACTAATCATCCGAGACATGCAAATCAAAACAGCAATGAGGTACCATCTCACACCTGTCAGACTGGCTATCATCAACAAATCAACAAACGACAAGTGCTGGAGAGGATGTGGAGAAAAAGGAACACTTGTGCACTGCTGGTGGGAATGCAGACTGGTGCAGCCACTATGGAAGAAAGTATGGAGTTTCCTTAAAAAACTGAAAATGGAACTCCCATTTGACCCTGTGATCCCACTTCTAGGAATATATCCCAAGAAACCAGAAACACCAATCAGAAAGGATATATGCACCCCTATGTTCATAGCAGCACAATTCACCATAGCTAAGATCTGGAAACAG
>NC_081840.1:193531324-193721324 GCF_963259705.1 Myotis daubentonii
GAGAGAAGTAAAGTATGCCAATGTTAAGTGCTTTTATTCTCAGCCCTCTCGTTAAATTTGGTTGTGGCGATTTTTCTGATAACTATTATTAATAAAAGTTTACATTTACTTTTTATTAAAGACAAAAAAATCCAAGACTCTGTTTTTTCCCAACATTTGTCAGTTTAGTTTCCTCTCAAATCCTGAGGGAGATAATCCTATCTAATAAAAGAGAAACATGGTAATTAGCGTACGACCGCTACCCTCCCCATTGGCTAATCAGGGAGATATGCAAATTAACTGCCAGCCAAGATGGCGGCTGGCAGCCAGGCAGCTTGAAACTAACATGAGGCTTGCTTGCTTCAGTGACGGAGGAAACCAACGTTCCCTGCCTGCCTTGCCTGCCTAGGAGCCTGCAGTTTGAAACATTGTAACAAATATAGAAGCTAAACAAAACCCCAGAAACCGGCTTTCAGCGAGCCAGGATCTCAGAGCTGGAGTTATACATTGTTTCGATTATAGAACCCAAACAAACCAGATACCTGCTTTCAGCAGCAGAGGCCTCAGAGCTGGAGCCAGAGCTAAAGCTGGCCCAGAATAAAAAGAAAAAAGAAAAAAAGGAGCAGTTGGGAGCTTCAGTCCCAGCCTGAAAACAGCCCTCAGCCCCTCAACCAGACTGGCCAGGCACCCCAGTGGGGACCCCCACCCTGAAGGGTGTGTGACCAGCTTCAAACAGCCATCATCCCCTCACCCAGGCTGGCCAGGCACCTCAGTGGGGACCCCCATCCTGATCCAGGACACCCTTGCGGGCAAACCAGCCAGCCCCATCCATGCACCAGGCCTCTATCCTCTATAGTAAAAGGGTAATATGCCTCCCAGCACCGGGATCAGCAGAGCCACAAGGACTCCCAGCACCGGGATCAGTGGAGCTGAGACGCCTCCCAGCACCGGGATCAGCGTGACAGGGGGCAGCGACCAAACCCCCTGATCGCCCTGCAGCTCTGTGTGTGACAGGGGGTGGGACCACAACCTCCCTATCCACCCTGCTTTGTTTGTGACAGGGGAAGGCGCCCCAACCTCCTGATCAGCCCTGCTCTGTGCCTGATAGGGGGGAGCTCCCCAACCCCCTGATTCACCCTGCTCTGTGCGTGACAGGGTAAGGAGCCCCAACCCCCCTGATTGGCCCTGCTCTGTGCGTGACAGGGGGCAGCGCCCCAACCCCCTGATTGGCCTTGCTCTGTGCGTGACAGGGGGTGGCGCCACAACCTACCCATCGACCCTGCCATGAGTGTGACAGGGGGCGGTGCCCCAACCCCCCAATAGGCCCTACCCTGAGCATGACTGAGGGTGGCATCGCAACCTCCCAATCCGCCCTGCTCTGTGCATGACAGGGGGCGGCACCCCAACTCCCCAATTGACCCTGCTCTGAGCCTGACCAGGGGCTGCACCTAGGGATTGGGCCTGCCCTCTGCCACCTGGGAGCGGGCCTAAGCCAGCAGGTCGTTATCTCCCGAGGGGTCCCAGACTGCGAGAGGGCACAGGCCGGGCTGAAGGACCTCCTCTCCCCGAGAGTGCACAAATTTTTGTGCACTGGTCCTCTAGTTTTATTATAATTGGTTATAATCATACTTGTTTTTCAGCTAAAACTGAGTTACTCCTAACTAAACTCATTATCTCAATTAAAATCAGCAGGTACTTTAACCAGAAAAATAATTTTTGCTAGAACAGATATCAAAACCAATGTAAAAATAATTCCTGAAAAAAATAATTATCTTAAGTGTATTTTAGTAATAATTAACTACAGAGTTAGCATACATAAGGTATCTCTTTTAATTTTTTAAAAAATGTGTTGTATGATGACATTCTTATACGATATTCTTATTCTGGGTGCGCACATTCTTGTGTTACGCAACAGTTCACGAAAAATAAACTTTAGGATTCACTAAGATGGCGGCATAGGAAACACCTGAACTTGCTGCCTCGCACAACCACATTAAAACTACAACTAAAAGAGAAAATGGATATCATCCAGAACCACAGGAAGGCTGGCTGAGTGGAAGTCTGACAACTCCAGGGAAAGAGAAAAGCTCATCTAGACTGGTAGGAGGTGCAGAGGTGCGGAAGAGCTGAGGTACAGAAGTACATGAAATGGGCTGGCAACTAGGTATGCTATGGTCTTTTTCAATCGGGAGGGAGATCCAAACTACTAACTGCTCTGAACTCCAGTTCCAGGGGAGACTCTGGGGACCCAGACTCATACAGGGAAAAACTGGACTGTCTGGCATCAGGCCGGAACACAAGGGGGGCTTTCTTGCAGAGGTGCTTGCAGCGTTCATTGTTCCTGAACGGGGTCATGGGACACAGAGACCCAGGGTCCTATCCGGGACAGGGCCGAGGGGCAACCATTGCTGTTTGCACCACCCTGTGATGCAGAGACCCCACCCCACCCAATTTAAAACCCCACCCAAGCTATGCCAGAAGGCTTTTGCATATGAATTGTCTGGCCTTTTGCAATCAAAAACTGACATACTGCAGCTGGGTCAGAGAGCCCCAGAGCTTCCAAAAGAAGGCCTAAGGCTCATTAGTAGCCTGCATTACTTCACAGCCTCACCTCATCTGGGCACCTCCAAACCCCAAACAAATAGGAGGAATCTGCAGACCTCTCTGTAGCTCCTGCTGGGCGGCCTCAGGCAGTGGCTGACTTTGCACTTCCTTGGAGAGCCAAGGGTCAGTGTACCCAGTGGTCAGAGTGAGACCATCCAGATTACAACTCTTCAGATCCATAAGAGACACAAGCAGGGGTCAGTCTCAGTGAGCACCAAAGCCCCACTGAAGCAAGTACTGCTCCATCAGGGTGTCTCCAGCACAGCAGTTCCCCCTTTTAGACACAGCTGGTCCTCACAGCCAATTGGCCTGGAGGTCAATTCCCAGTGATACCAACAGCAATCAAGGCTTAACTACAACGAGCCTGTGCACACAGCCCACAAGGGGGTGCTCCAAGAGTGTCCACCTCAGGTAACTGGGGAGGCTGAGCCACTGGGCCCTATAGGACACCTAGCACACAAGGCCACTCTATCAACACAGGGAAGCAGCCAAAATGCAGAGACAAAGAAACATGTCACAAATGAAAGAAATAGAGGAAAGCAAAGTACTAGATATAGAGTTCAAAAACACGGTTATAAGGTTACTCAAGAATCTTCTAGAAACCTCCAAGAAATTTAGTGAAACCTGCAAGGATATGAAAAAGGACCAATTAGAAATTAAGCATACACTGACTGAAATAAAGAATAATATACAGAGATCCAACAGCAGACTAGAGGATCCCAAGAATCAAGTCAAAGATTTGAAATATGAAGAAGCAAAAAACAACCAACTGGAAAAGCAAAAAGAAAAAAGAATCCAAAAATATGAAGCTAGTGTAAGGATCCTCTGGGACAACTTCAAACATACCAACATCCAAATTATGGGGTTGCCAGAAGAAGAGAGAGAGCAAGATATTGAAAACCTATTTAAAGAAATTATGACAGAAAACTTCCCCTACCTGGTGAAGAAATAGACTTACAAGTCCAGGAAGTTCAGAGAACCCCAAACAAAAGGAATCCAAAGAGGACCACACCAAGACACATCATAATTAAAATGCCAAGGGTAAAAGACAAAGAGAGAATCTTAAAAGCAGCAAGAGAAAAACAGTTAGTTACCTACAAGGGAGCACTCAGATGACTGTCAGCTGATTTCTCAACAAAAACTTTGCAGGCCAGAAGGGAGTGGCAAGAAATATTGAAAGTGATGAATACCAAGAACCTACAACCAAAATTACTTTACCCAACAAAGCTATCATTTAGAATTGAAGGTCAGATAAAGAGCTTCACAGATAAGAACAAGCTAAAGGAGTTCATCACTGCCAAACCAGTATTATATGAAATGCTGAAGGGTATTCTTTAAGTAGAGGAAGAAGAAGAAAAAGATAAAAATAAAAATTATGAACAACAAAGTGACAACAAATACATATGTATCAACAAGTGAATCTAAAAATCAAGTGAATAAAAAATATGATGAGCAGAATAAACTGGTGAATATAATAGAATCAGGGGTATAGAAAGGGAGCGAACTGACAATTTTCAGGGGAAAGGGAATGTGGTGGTGCAGGAAGAGACTGGACAATAATTGAACACCTATGGACAAGGACAATGGGGGGGTAAGGACATGAGTGGGGTGGGAACAAGCTAGAGAGGAGCTATGGGGAGAAAAAAGAGGAACAATGGTAATAAACTGAACAATAAAGAATTATTTAAAAATTAAAAATAAATAAACTTTAAGTATTCCCAGAATGTGCTAATAAGTCAGAACAAGTAAAATAAAGATAAATTATTTTAAGCAATAAATTAATTCCATAATAAAATATTTTATTTTATAAATAAAAAATGCCATCTCTTAGAACAAAGTTTATACAATAAAATATTAATTTCATACAAGTAAAATCATAAAATAACATTTAGTCTTCATATTATACAATTACTAGGGGCCCGGTGCACGAAATTCGTGCACTGGGGGGGGGGGTGCAGGGGGGAGAGTGTCCCTCAGCCCAGCCTGCCCCCTCTCACATACTGGGAGCCCTCAGGCGTTGACCCCCATCACCCTCCGATCGCCTGATCGGCCCCTTGCCCAGGCCTAACGCCTCCGCCAGAGGTGTCAGGCTTGGACAGGGGACCCCCATCTCCCCCCAATCACTGGCTCTGGCCCCCGCCCAGGCCTGAGGCCTCTGGCCCAGGAATCATGCCTGGGCAGGGGACCCCCATCTCCCTCTGATCGCTTACTCCACCCCCCGCCCAAGCCTGACGCCTCTGACCCAGGCTTCAGGCCTGGGCAAGGGGACCAGCATATCCCCCCAACCCCCGGCTCCGCCCCCCACCCAGGCCTGATGCCTCGGCCAGAGGAGTTGACCCTCATCACCCTCCGATCACCAATCACCGATCGGCCCCTTGACCAGGCCTGAGGCCTCCGGCAGAGGTGTCAGGCCTGGGCAGGGGACCCCCAGCTCCCCGCGGTTGCAGGCTCCGCCCCTGCCCAGGCCTAACGCCTCTGGCTGAGGCGTCCTGCCCAGGCAGCGGGGACCCGCAGCTGCAGCGGCCCCGCGATTGTGGGCTCTGCTTTAGGCCCAGGCAAGGGACCCCTAGCTCCCGGGACTGCCAGCTTCGACCGTGCCCAGCTCCCATCGCTGGCTCCACCCCTACTTCCTGCTATCACTGGCCAGGGCGGCAAAGGCTCCTGATTCTCCGATCATGGCTGGGGGGCAGGGCAAAGGCAGCCCCAGGGCCGCCTTTGCCCTGCCCCCCAGCTCTTAGCTCCCCCCTGGGTTTCGGATCACTGTCAGTGGCAGGGGGCTTCTTCCTGCTTCCCCTTTCGCCTCCCTGCATTGTGCCTACATATGCAAATTAGCCGCCATCTTGTTGGCAGTTAACTGCCAATCTTAGTTGGCAGTTAATTTGCATATAGCCCTGATTAGCCAATGAAAACGGTATCGCCATATGCCAATTACCATTTTTCTCTTTTATTAGTGTAGATATAAATGAACTATTTGAACTTTTACCTAAAATCTTACAATCATTCATTTTCAAAAGTAAAACATATTGGATAAAGCAAAGAAAATAAAATGGAGCAAAGGAAGGCATAATAAGTAGTGCTGGTACAACCAGACATACACATTTTAAAAAATGAATCTATACGCAGACCTTATACCCTTCACATAAATTAACTTAAAATAGATCTTAGATCTAAATGAAAAATACAAAACTATAAAACTCTTAGGAGGTAACATAGGAGAAATCCCAGATGGCTTTAGGCACGGCAATGACTTTTTATATACAATACCAAAGATACATCCAAGAAAGTAGTAATTGCAAAGCTACTTCATTGAAATTAATAGCTGCTCTGTGTAAGATAATGTCAAGAGAATAAAAAAGCAAGCATAGACGGGAGAAAAATATTTGCAAAAGACACATTTGATAAAGAACTGTTATACAAAATATATAGAGAACCCTTAAAATTCAACAATAAGATGACAAATAACTAAATTTAAAAATGGGCCAAGACTGTATCAGACATGCTACTAAAGAAGATATACAGGTGGCAAAATGTATATCAAAATATGCTCTGCACCAACTGTCATCGGGTAAATGCAAACTAAAACAACAATGAGATATCACTATTTTTCTATTAGAATAGTGCCCCTGAAGTTTTAATCAGGAATAGAACCATTTATTAAGTTTGTGGCAGTGGCTGAATTTTCTAATCTTACTCCTGAACCAGGAGATGATTATATCAACCACTTTTATCTAAATCAATTAGCATTGCAGACAGTATTGGACTCATTCCCAATACTTATGGTGAAAATTACAAATGGTCACAATTGCTCTTAAAAATCCACTAGGGAGTTAAATTGATAATAAACTAAGTATCTCTAAGTACATAGATCTAGTTTTTTTTCTCCCACCTCCAGAATGTAGATACACATTTCAGCACTATAAGTACTGATTAGGTTAGTGAAAGAGCATCTAATGATAAATTATGACATTAGTATGTGGGTACTCTACTGGAGTAACTGAACCCAAAATGCTATTTTATTCATTGCTCATACTTTGGGTAGAAGACTAATTTTTTTAAATATGTAGTTTTGTTGAGGAAAGTAGGAAGAATAAAATATTTTGATGGTTGAATGAGTTTAAAATATTGATAATCACAAAGTAAATATGTTTTACCAGAAGGAAAACCATATTTTCTAAACCATAATTTACTACCAAAGATGTGGTAGATTAATTTTCTTATTAATAAATATTTTATCATATATCCCATTTTATGATGTCACTGACAGTGATGAAAAATAAGTATGACAGCGTGTATGGACTGAGAGATGAGCAAAATATATGAAGACCATACATATAAAAATTAATTTGGTATTTGTTTGCAGTATTGACAATGTATGAAATAGAAATTTAATGAAGTGAAATGAATGTAGAATAATTCTCTGGAGAAGTTTCTATTGATGATGTTGGTAACTAAAATTATCATAATAATTTGTTGAACAATTTCTAACAATACATGATTTTATTCAATCATCATAAAATACCTATGAGACAGGAAATAATATTGCCATTTAGATGAAAAAATGAAATTTCAAATATCTAAATCACTTGAGTCTCTAACAGAGTATGTGAAAGAAAGTGCATTCCAACACAAGTGCATCCAACTGAAAGCCCACACTCTTAACCACATTAACACATAAATAATTTCAACTATAAAATTATTATCTGAAAAAGCAAAATTCAGCTTAATACTTTGATAACTTGAGAAACTAGGAGCATCTTCTGCAATGATAGTAATAATGCTATATGTGAAGAAATGTATACAAAAAATGCAGAAGCAAAAAAGAACAAATTCAGTTATATTTTAAGAGGTTAAAAGCATTAAAGGCACTAAGTAAAAATGGATATATTATAGTGAAAATTGAATGACTCTAAACAATAAATATTTTGGATAACATAACCATTATTAATACCATAGTGGATATATATATATATATATATATATATATATATATATATATATATACATACTAGGGGCCCGGTGCACAAAAATTTGTGCACTCGGGGTTGGGAGAGGAGGTCCCTCAGCCTGGCCTGTGCTCTCTCACAGTCTGGGACCCATCAGGAGATAAGGACCTGCTGGTTTAGGCCTGCTCCCGGGTGGCAGAGGGCAGGCCTAATCCTAGGTGTAACCCCTGGTCGGGCTCAGAGCAGGGCCCATTGGGGAGTTGGGGCCCCGCCTCCTGTCATGCACAGAGCAGGGCGGATTGGGAGGTTGCGATGCCACCCTCAGTCATGCTCAGGGTAGGGCCGATTGGGGGGTTGGGGCACCACCCCCTGTCACACTCAAGGCAGGGTCCATAGGGAGGTTGCAGCGCCACTCCTGTCATGCACAGAGCAGGGCCAATCAGAGGGTTGGGGCTCCGCACCCTGTCACACTGATCCCGGTGCTGGGAAGCCTCGCTGCTCTGCTGATCCCAGGGCCAGGACGCCTCTCGGCTCCCCTGATCCCTGGCCCGGAGGCCTCTCGGCTCCGCTGATCACGGGGCCGGGAGGCCTCTGGACTCCGCTGATCACTGGGGCCGGGAGGCCTCTAGGCTCCGCTGATCGCGGGGCCTCCGACTCCACTGATCACCGGGGCTGGGAGGCCTCTCGGCTCCGCTGATCACCGGGGCCGGGAGGCCTCTCGGCTCCGCTGATCACCGGGGCCGGGAGGCCTCTCGGCTCCGCTGATCACTGGGGCCGGGAGGCCTCTCGGATCCGCTGATCACTGTGGCCGGGAGGCCTCTGGGCTCCGCTGATCACCAGGCCGGGAGGCCTCTGGACTCCGCTGAACACCGGGGCTGGGAGGCCTCTCGGCTGATCACTGGGCCAGGAGGCCTCTGGACTCTGCTGATCACCGGGGCCGGGAGGCCTCTCGGCTCCGCTGATCTCGGGGCTGGGTGGCCTCTCTGCTCCGCTGATCATGGGGCCTCCGTCTCCGCTGATCACGGGGCCGGGAGGCCTCTGGACTCCGCTGATCACCGGGGCCGGGAGGCCTCTCGGCTCCGCTGATCACCGGGGCCGGGAGGCCTCTCGGCTCCGCTGATCACCGGGGCCGGGAGGCCTCTCGGCTCCGCTGATCACTGTGGCCGGGAGGCCTCTGGGCTCCGCTGATCACCGGGGCTGGGAGGCCTCTTGGCTCCGCTGATCACTGGGGCCGGGAGGCCTCTCGACTCCGCTGATCACCGGGGCCGGGAGGCCTCTCGACTCTGCTGATCCCAGGCCCTGAGGCCTCTCTGCCCTGCTGCTTCAGGGCTGTTTGGCTTCGCTCTGCTTGGAGCCTGAGTATGCAAATTAACCGCCATCTTTTAGCTTCTATAATTAAAACATTGTATCTTTTGGAGTTGTTGCTTCAGGAGCTCAGAGCCCTGCAGCTGCGAGGATCCTTGACTTTCTCCATCGCTGGGGCAACCAAGCCTCCTATTCTCAGCTGCCTGGCTGCCAGCCGCCATCTTGGCTGACAGTTAATTTGCATATCTTGCTGATTAGCCAATGAAAAAGGTATCGGTTGTACGCCAATTACCATTTTTCTCTTTTATTAGTATAGGATATATATATATATATATATATATATATATATATATATATATATATAAATTTTTTTTAATACATACTTCGTGTTAAATAGGATAAGGTGTGTATGACAGCCAGAGAAAAGGGTTATGCATTCCTAGGATTGTATGTTGCGATTTTGGATCATTAGCCCCAGGAGATGTTGGTAAGGCTTCAGTTTCTTGGAGGGTCATGGTGCCTCGTAACACGGACTAAGTCGAGTATACATGACAAAGGAGTCAGATGGCAGACAGCAGCCAGTAGTACTTACAAAATTTTTCTAAATTGACATGAAACCAGCAGGAATCAAACTGGATTGCTACTGTGTTAACCAATTTAGAAAATGGAAACCCATGTCAAGTCTATCTTTAGCAGCATGACTTGTTTCTTCAGGACATAAAAGTGTACGCCTGTAACAAGTACAAACCAGATAATCAGCACAACATGATTCATCAGGCAATTTGAACCTACTTGACAAACAGTCAAGAATATCTTCAGAATTTCTAACTCAATGTGACATTATTTTGATCCTATATATCACCATAAACAATTTCTTTTATTGTGATGATGCAAAATCTCCTCTCCTTACACCATTAGAGTAATAAGATATCTATTGAATCTTTAGGGTTAATATATTGTCTGGATAGTTATCTATCTATAGAATATATTTTTAAGAGGCACAAATATTTTACAGATTTGTGAAGCTGGAAATCATTTCATCAATGTAGTATTGGCTCATCCCAATCACACAGGTGAGTGCCTTTTTATTTTAATCTCCTCTAGAGTTAATTATTTTGTTATTTTTTAAAAAAGCCGTAAGTAGAAAGACAAACACTGGATGGTTTCACTTATATGTGGAAGAAAACAAACAAAATAAAACAAAAACAGATTCACAGAAACAGAGATGGGATGGTTACCAGAAGGGAGGGAATGGGGTATAAGTGAAAAGGGAAAGGAGAATATATTCTATAATATATGGATGAGTTTATATGAAGGCAGATAATTACTAGGATTAGCAGGGAGATCACATTGTAAGGTATAAAAATGTCGAATCACTTTATTATACATCTGAAACTAATATAACCAACATAAGATTATATACTATGTGTAATTAAAAAACACACACACAATTTTTGAATGGCAAATAACAATAGTTGAAAACCTTTAAGATATGCCCTAATCCTTAACCTTTAATGCCTAAGTTTTTCAAATATTTAAATTACATCATATGCCCTAATAGTGGATTCTCTAAAATAAAGTTTGTATGGGAATCAGCAGTCAGGAGATGTGTTAGAGAGTGTTTTTATACATGGGGGGAAAAACATCATATTTGGGTAGGAAATTGAGAGCAATATAGTACCAATGAGAGTCTCAGATGAAACTATGGACCATTATAAAGTTGGAATAAAATAACAATGTTACTTGTAAGATTGAGACATCAATTTGATATATTGATCAAATATTGAATATGCATTTTTACATAACCCATGGGCAAAGACAGTAGTGTGGTGAAGGCCTAAGGGAGGAGTGAGGAGGAAGGGATCAATGGGGAGATAAAAGAGGGGCATCTGTAATACTTTAAACAATAAAGAGAAATTAAAAAGAGAAGAAAAAAAAGGACAAAACCAAAAAGGAGTGTAATCTTGGGTGAGGTTGCTCCTTTCAACCACATATCCTTCACAGGGAGTGCCAAGTGTTAAAGGTTCCCTGTCAGCAGTATTCCCTGAAGTGGTGGAGTAAACCCTTTATGCTTAAAAAATTTAGGTGGTGAGGCATTGTAATGTAAAAAAATCTTCAGACATTAATTTAAAAGAAGCTTTATTATAAACTAGAGGCCCAGTGCACAAATTCGTGCATGGGTGGGGTCTGGCCAGCTGGGCCCCAATCAGGGAGGATCAGGGCTGGGCCTGTTGGGAGGAGATGGTGGGAGGTTGGCCAGCTAGCCCCACCTTTGATTGGTGTGAGGGTGGCCAACTGGGGCAGAGCTCGCTGGGGTAAAGGGCCGTGGGCCGATCTGGGTGGTGGGGGCCCATTGGGGGTGGGGCTGGCCAGAGGAAGGAGCTGCAGGAGGTTGGCCGGCCTGCCCCCCTGATCGGGGTGGGGTGGTCGATCTGGGGTGGGACTGGCTGAAGGTAGGGGCTGTGGGAAGTTGGCTGGCTTGCCCCACCCCCAGATCTGGCCAGTTGTCTGGCCACAGTGGGCATCATAGCCACTGGTCGTTCCGGTCGTTCTGGGGTTCTGGGCGTTCGCTGTATATATATATATATAGAATGGTAAGTATAGGTTGAGAAAACATGATGGGAAAGAATTAAATTAGTAATACCTAAACTAAGCTATTATTACAATTAACAGCAACTATGTACACTTAAGACAATATCTATATAGATGTTTCTGTGTCACAACACACATATTGGTTATTTAATCTACAAACTACACCTGGAAGAAATTTGTATTTGTGGACCCCTGAGCAGCCACTACCTCCAGGGGTGATGAGTCATAAAGTAGAGGTTTTAACCCAGATTACCTTGTATGCAACTTTCACCTCTGAAATTCAGTTACTATGACTTGAATAGCTTTTTCAATTATATTTCTTTTGATGTACATATGGGCACTACACAAATATGTTTATATAAATGTTACTAAGAAAATCTGTAATATTAAATGGCATGCATATTCATTCTTATCTTTAAATGAGTAGTGTATGAAATCTGCCCAGAACCAAATATATTTATTACTTTGGTGTTTCAACAATAGCTACAATTTTGAAAACATACTGACATTTCATTATGACTTTAGAATTAAAACTAAAGAGATTAGTTTATGTGTTTATCTGATTAAATCCTGCTAGGGAGAATAAACAATAATATAATTCACATTTACTTTTTACAAATGTCACTACTCAAAGTTCAACTTGAAATTATTATAAAATTGTTATCTAAAATTGTTCCTGAAAAAATTTGAAAGGTGAAATATAACTAACAACAATCAAGTGACAATATGCTAAAGATAATGAGAGCTGTAAATAACAATCATGATTGCTGAATGGATATGTTATGTGGTATTTCTGAATATTAACTATATGGATAGTTACTGTAATCCTCTTATGATACATTTTTACAATTTTCTCATATACATGACATCCTTATAAAATTCCCTTTAGATTTTCACTAATTTAATAGAAAAGAACATTTGAGGTATTTAATAATCTCAACCAAAATTATCTTCTTTGACACTAAAAGAGTACAGAAAGAGGCATGCAAATATAAGAATGAATTTATTAATTTCAGTATCCAATGCCACTGCAACTATCATGCTATTTAAAGTAACATTTATATTTTGTTTTATTTAAACTCTTAGAGAAGTAATTATCATGGTTTATTCTGTGATTTTACAGCAACATAACTATAGACATGGTCAGAAAATGACAATTATTCTATTTGAGTCAAAAGGTCATAACATTTGAAAATGGTTCTCTTCTGAGTAATTTGTGAAATAGGTTTCTATAAATACATGATGACATTTTATCTGGTATATAGTTGTTCTAGGGAGTTAGAATTATATAACAAATGTATGTTCAAATTTGTAATATATAGCATAATTGACATTTTACTCTTTTTGATAAAAGGAACTAATGCCTGTTTTCCAAGTCCAAATTACAACCCCTTCACATGGATGTTTTTCCTGGTTTCATGTCCTAACTATACCTATGAGGTATGCTATTATGTGTTTATATAATGGATCTTTATTTGATGATATAATAAATATATACATTTATGTATTTGCCTGAGTTGTGGATTAATATATGATAATATATGGCATATCTGTAGATATAATGTAGTCAGAGTTATAAATTATGATATGATTTAAATTAATGTATATACACAGAAAATTGGAACATTTCAACCACAATTTTCCCTGGGAAAAAAAGAATATTTGTGCATATATTTACCTATATTTAAATAAAATTTTATAGTCTTCATGTACAATGTATTGAGATGTTTTAACATTTTATTTTTTGTGAGAGTTTTTGGAACAATGTCTTCCATTTTCTTATGAATATGATGCTGTTTTATAGAATTTCTTATGATTTAATCATATTTAACACAAATTATTTTAGGGAAATTTATTTCTATCTATAATTTTTCTAACGTATTTGAAGCTTTGGATTACCTATTTAATGTTTCAAGTGAACAAATTAGTAGATAACTCAGAGATAAACGTTAATTTATGTTTTCATCTAACAGATTGGATCATGGATTAGTTTCACAGTAATGACACAAACACTGCCAGGTAAGACCTAGGGTTATTGACAATTGAAGTGAATGTATCTTTAGAAGTGATTTCTGAGAATAAGTTACTATATAGTACTAAAAGTTTGTCATATTTGCAAAAGGATTTTATGCTTTCATTTTTATTTTGGATTTCTAAGCAGTTTTAAAACATAACAGTGGTGGCCAAAGGGAAGAGGGAACGAGGGGGAAGGAATAGGGACATTTGCAATAGTGTCAACAATAAAAACACATATATAATGGAACATTATTTACTATGTATTGCTATGTACTGTGGCCTAATCCATGCCAGGAAATGTAGATAAAAGTAGTGGTGATAATGCATCTAACATGAAACTTACTCTTGTGCATGGGCACAGGCGTGCATGTGCTCTTCAGTTCCCCATGAGTGTCTGTGAAGGGAAGGCTGAGAGCGTGAATGCATAATCTTGCATACTGGGCATTTTAACACATGCAAGAAAGACACATTTCAATTAAGTGCATGTATTAGAAGGGATATTGGTAATATCCATTACATCCATTTTTTATTTCACTGCACAAAATTTTTGAATCATAGTTAATATGGTTTGTCATATGTATTTGTATGTATGTGTGCAGAGGTATATTACATGCATATGAAAATTTTATTACAATTCAGAGATAAATAAATTTTATTTTGTAATATTTTTTGGCAATGGGATATGAAAATGTGGATTTATTTTGACCTGTGCTATGTACTTTCTCTGCTTATGAAACCATGCAATAAATATTGATTGAACATATATAACCTAGGCAATTAACTTGAGTAAATAAAATTGATAGAAAACTATGAAACATTTGAGAAATACTTTAAGAGTAATATATGGTAGTTTTTTATAATATAACTTACTACATCCATCACAGAAATAAGAAAGGATAATTGTTTCTTTTTTTCTTCTAGTTGGAATTTTTACACTTCTGATGAGTATCCAAATGTCTTTGTGGGCACAAAAGAAACATAAGATTTATTTGAAGAAATTTAATTCTTATATGCATAGAAAATCAGCAATGATCCCATTCATATTGTAAGAAAAAATAATTGATCTAATCTCTGATATAGAAAAATATAATTTAGACTCCGTCCAGGATGGTTGACTATTATGTTTCAGAAATTCACAAATAACAGTATTTTTACTGAATAAAAATGATATAATTTAGCTAAATTTAGAGTAATAGATTTGAGGCAATTGAAAAACATAAATTAAAGACATAAGTAATGAAAAATAGCATCCAGTATATTTGCAAGGAATTGATCCTTAGACAATAATTTCTTTTTCATTAAATATTCCATAATACGGTTGGTTTAAAACAATTAGAATATCTGAACCCTAAAGTAAATATTTTTTAAAGTTGTGACATTTAAATCACTTGAATTTTACACATTATTTTGATAGCAATTAATTTTTCCTTATTGTTCAAAATGTTATTGACACGTATATAATGTCTTATGTTAGTTCAATTTGTTGTGAAAAATGTACCTATATTAAAAGTGAAGTACTTGTAATTAGTCATGTATTTTATTTATTTCTATACATACATTGTATGCTATCATTCTAAAATTATAACAATTAAAATATCTTCTAGATACTATTTAAATTTAATATATAATATATACTAATTTATATATGCATCATGTTTACATGTAAATATACATATATATTTATAAAAATATACATTTGAAATGAATTATATGGAATGATGAAGAGAGTGCACTGGAGAATTTTTTGAGATGTACAGTGAAAGATTTTTGCTTTACTTTTACAATTTTAAATTCTGATGCCTTCTCAAGATTTGTGCATGTATGTGTGTGTGTGTGTGTGAATATGCACATGTATTTTGACAAGGAAATGGCTGATATTGCAAAAATTAGAACACATTTGTTAAATATTTCAAAGAAATTCTCAGTGTCATCATTTTAAAATTGAGGTTCTTTACATTGGTTAACTTCAGAAGCTTTCCAATTCTTAGATATATACTATAGATAGAGATATATACATGACAAAATATCTTAATTAAAGCTTGCTAGTATATTATATATGTATTTGACAAAATATACTTGGTAAAGCTAAGTTGGTATGCATTCTGTAATTATTATTGAAATATGTAGTCGATTATTAACAAATAATAAAAATAATCCTTTAAAAGCATTATCATCCCCAAATATAATTAAAATATCACAGGGGGAGACAGCAACAAACTTGAACTCCCTCATACCCATTCAGCAAAATAGCATGGAATCATGCAAATCTACAGGAAGTACTAATGCATTAAGCCACAAATATCTAATACGTCTGTGTAATTAACTACCTGGGAGAAATATACCTTAGTAAAAAGACAAAGAGTAGTTTCTGTTTTCTTAACTGGATCCTGACTGATGCCACACTCGGAAGTTCGCACATCATTGTGAGACTAGAAGATCTTTGATGCAGCAAGGATGGATGTGATACATATACTCTTCCAAACAAAGGCTGGGAATAATTTTAAGCAGGAGTGCAAAGATACAATTACAAATTACAGCTTCTATCTCCAACTCTCTTACTGTAGGAATTATTATGACCCCTGACAAGACAGAGCTTTGCACCTTCCATCTGAAGTTTGTTAAGAATAGTTGTCAAAAACGTAGATATTTAAATTTTGCAACCATAAGTAAGCATACATGATTCAATAAATTCACATCAGAATTTTATGACTGTTACTAGATTTTTGATTACATATAATATTAAAAAGAAATCTTATAGTTCACACTTAATCTAATCAATGCTCTAATAGCTTTTTAAATAATTGCCTAGAATAATACTTTTTCTAGCCCCGAATAAAAATGTTCAGTGTTTGTAAAACACTACTTTTTTATCTCACACATATTTCTTCACACATTTCTTATTTTTTTTTCAAAAAAAAATTTAATATATATATATGTTATTGATTTCAGGGAGGAAGGGAGAGGGAGAAAGATAGAAACATCAATGATGAGAGAGAATCATTGGCTGGCTGCCTCCTGCATGGCCCCTACTGGAGCCCACAACCTGGGCACGTGCACTTGACCAGAATCAAACCTAGGACCCTTCAGTTTGCAGGCTGATGCTCTATCCACTGAGCCAAATCTGCTAGTGTTCACATTTTTTATTAAAAGTAGCTGGAGAAGGAAAAAATATCAAAAGAAAAAGATGAATCAGCTGCCATGCCACCCTATATTATCACAGAATACCGTTTCTCTTCCCACCCCGTCCATCCTTTCTACCTCAAGCTGATGCTTTAAAGGTGTGTTTGTATTGTTTGCAAGTGTTTTCTAAAAGTCGTTTGGCTAAGGTTGAATAAAAATAGACCTGTAGTACTTTTGTCTTTTAGCAAAGTTTTGTCTCTGACTCATTTGCAGACACACACAGCAATTTTAAGCAATGTGATTTTTTTTAAAGGAGATAATAGAAATATCATAGCATGCCCGGTCTGTGTGGTTCAGTGGTTGAGTGTCTACCTATGAACCAAGAGGTCACTGTTCAATTCCTGGTTGGGGCACACGCCCTGGTTGTGGGCTTGGCTGACAGTAGGGGCCATACAAAGGTTGAAGAATGTCTCACAGAGATTGAAGAATGAAGTCGCAGACAAAACAGTTAATGGAACCGAAGTTTATTGGGAGAAGCCAGCCCTGGAAAAGGTGCAGCTGGGGCTCCAGGAGCAGGTCAGTGTCCGGAGCTTCCTTTCCATGTTACAGTCGGGAATAGTTTAGTATCCAAGTTAATTAAGTCTAACAGCCCATGTGTGGGGCCCACATGGCCATAAGCCACGAGGGCACAGGGGATGTGCTCCCCACCACAGGAACATCAGGTATCCATTGCGTGCTGCACCGAGGGAGAAGGGTCGGGAGCCTGTGCTATTTGTGTATATGTTTGCCTCACTGCCTTGTGATTGGTAATCTGCACACTATCTTAGCAATAACCATACATTTAAAGTTCATGCCTCTCGCCTGTACCCTTCCTTCCCACCCCAGTTGGGATGTCTTAGCAACTCCACCTAGCAGGGTTCCTGGTTTCACTTCTGCCTCCCATGGTCTGGCCCTTAACTATCTAGCTTTGTTTCTGACTCATTAGCATCAAATAATTTTTAAATAAATAAAACATTCCTATTTTTAAAACGTTTATGTTCAATCATACTTCTCTATAAAAATGTTATGCCCATTACCTAAGCTGAATCTAATCATGAAATTCAATATTAGAGTTGAATATTTTGTACCTTGACCTTTAATCTTCCAGTAATTAAACTTATTTTCAAGGTCTTTAAATTTAATTTTAAATAACTACTATTCAATACATGTTAAATTTTAGCAGTCTGTGTATTTCAATTATAACATTTGTGCTTATAAAATAAACTAAAATGGTCTGTGAATCAATAAGAAGGGTTTCATCTATTTTTATTTTAATAATAAAAAAATAAAACCTTTTTGGTTGCTCCAGGATATTAGAAGTGATTATAGCAAATGTTACTTTATAAGTACAATTAAAGGCATTTATACAGTTTTTGCATAATGATAATAATTAAAAACCATTTATTTTAAAGGCTGCTTAAAAGTTAATTTTCACACAGGTGCATATTGAAGCCTGTAATTAGCCTTCCTTCAGAGGAGGTTTGGTGGTGGAAATGTACAAAAGCATTCCCAGAGGCAGAAGTTCCCTGCTGAAGTGAGATTTTGTTTTTTACCTGTAGTTTGATAAAGTTGCTTAAAACATGTGAGGGAAAAAAATTGCTCAAAATTATTTAAAAACACAAAACCTAGGTTATTATACTAAGTGAAATAAGTCAGACAAAGGCAAAATATGCCATGATTTCACTTAAATGTGGGATGTAAAAAATACAGCAAAAAACAACAAATAAATGAAACAAAACAGAAACAGATTTACAGAGGTCAAAGAAAAGATATGCTGTAGTTATTGCTATCTCTTACATTTGAAATTATTTTTCCTAATAATTTTTATTATATTTATACTAGAGGCCCGGTGCATGAAATTCATGCACAGATAGGGTCCCTAGGCCTGGCTGGCGATCAGGGCCGATTGGGGCCTTCTGGCTACCAGCCAGGGCCTTCCTTCATTCTGTGCTGCCTCCTGCTGGTCAGTGCCCATCATAGTGAGCACTCAAATTCTGGTCTCCTGGCTGAACTCCCGAGGGGACACTTTGCATATTAGCCTTTTATATATATAGATTTCTTAATCTTAATTGCTCATGTTCATTTTTAAATATATTTTAATGGGGGCAACTTTCTCATTAGCATACTTGAACTTATTTTAATAATGTTGACAGTTGTAGCTGAATATTATATTCCTAAAATGAGCTATTATTTATGTCATTTCACTGAAAAAGGAGGGTCACTTCTTCTATGAGTCATATAAGCAAAAGGAAAATAAATTTCTATAACTGAACTAACAACACATTTTAATATTGAATACATAGCCAAGTGTTTCAATATAGTTTTTTAAAAAATAAAAGAAGTCATGTTATTCTTTTTCAGCTGACCTTCTCACTTTGAAAGCTCTCACATATTTATTTCACTTAAGAAGATTCATGTTTCTGATACTCTTCTACTGGAGCCTATTGTTCCTCTTGCTCTATGGCACTGAAAAGTAGATTCTCCTTCCAATTATAACATTTAATAAGTACTGTTCTTAGGTCAACTCAAGCAGCTGGAGGAAACAATGGGTTGCCTGCATCATTAGTGTAAGACACTATACCTAAGTGTATTTCTTCTACAACTATATTGATTTAAGTCCATAAGCCCAGATTCTGCTCAAATTCATTTACCTGGTATCTGAAATGAAAATATCTGAGTAGCTGGTGGCTGTAATGGACCTTTGCTGTTTAATAGCCAGATTCTTCTAAGATGGAATCACTGATACTCATTACATCTCATTCAACTCATTACCCTGATCAATGCAGTATTGTTTTTATGGTTCATTTACCAAACTTTCTTGAAGCTGAAATCATACCATTTTTGAGCTAGAAAAGATTTTACAAATGATGAGATTAAATTTACAGGAAGTTAAGTGTCTTTTATTTTATTCATTCTTCTGAAACTGGACTCTTTTATTTTTAACTTAAATGTTACATGAGGATAATTAGAAATATGCCCTATTATCTCTCTTCTAGACTACCCAGACCTATTTGTTAGATGAACATACTCGAAGCGCTGGATTTTGTGGTTTTAAAATACTTTGAAGGACAAAACCATCCAAACAACAAAATCAATCAAGCAGCCAACAAAAACTTGTTTGAGCTTTTACAAAAGACATAAAGTAAAAATCAGTTGGTGCCCTGGCGCAGATATTTGAAAATCTTGATTCCATGACAACCCTAAAAAGAACTTCTTATAGCTGCCCTGTTCACGGGTCACAGGTTGCTATTGGAAGCATAAAGAAAAATTCTTACAATATTCATGTGTCACTATGTTATTTATTGATTTTAGCAAAAGGCAGGGTTCTGCTGTCATTTCTCTTAAATCATAACCAATACTTTCCTGCATGTGATATGAAAATTGTCTTTAAATGCTAACTTAAAAACTTTTCATCCAGAAATAAAATAATTTTAGAGTCTATGTTACCACAGTCACATTAAAACATGTTATTATTTATTTATTATTATAGGAAGTGAGAGAAAAACAGAAAAAAAGTTATATTTTCAATCCTAATGTCATAGCAACAATCATTTTGCTATTAATGATTATTTTGGTTCATGGTTCCATTTTTTAAACTACTGGTATATATAGATCTTTTCCGCAAAAAAAAAAAAAAAAATCATATGCCCAATTGTGCATACAATCTCAGTGGATTTAAGGATGCTAAAATACATCCATGTATGTCAGTGAATCACAGATTAAAAAATACCTGCCTGAATTAAATTCATAGATGAAAATATCATTATTTACTTAGGAAGAGAATGACATTCACTTTAAATACCCATGATTGCACCTCACTGTAATTGAACAATCAACAGCTGCAGTTGATTGATAGGGCTTTAAAATTTTTAATAATGCTATGTCTCAATGAGGACAACACCAAATCCACTATTCAAAGTCAATAAATAGTGATATAAATAGTCAATATTATTTTAAGTCTTTTGTATTGTCAAGAATGGATTTTATGATTTTTGAAATATAATTCTGTCAGAGAAGTCATATTACTCAAAATTTACATTTGGAATATTTGGAGATAAATATATTTATAGTTTGAGCAGCATAAATAATGTGTGTGGATTTAAGCCAACCAGCAATCTATTCTGAGCAGTTTGGTGATGGTATAAGGAAGGAATGGCTGGTTGTGAGCAGTGTTTACTGTGATTCTAACAGACAACAGCAGCTATGAAATGCAACGTCTTAATGAAGAGGCAGCTCTATAGCTGCCTGTGGATACAATTACAAATGTTTTGGGAAAGTCACAGTAATTTGTTTTCTTCTAAGGGAAAACAAATAAATCTGAGATTTCATTGCCTAAAAGAAGTGAAGTCCACAAAGTGTGAATATTAAAACATTCTTCAGGCTCTTTGTAATACTAGTTCCATTTATTCTTTCTATTTTTCATTCCTTAAGCACTGTATTATTAGCACAGAGCAAAGGGAATAAATCCTCACATTTGTTTGACAAGCTAAAGTTCAGTACTGTGAGCCTCCATCAATTTGAATTTCATGTACCACAATTTTCCTTGCTATTTTACATAAGGGGACCCCACACATTTACCAGGTTTCCATAACAAATATGGGAGAATATTTAGAGCATATAATGAGTCGATACACAAGAGATTGTGAGAGCGTAAGTCAAGGTAATTTGCCAATTATATGTAAAATTAGACTTTAATTGAAAATGGGCTGAGCATTTCAAAAGCAGAAGTGTAGTATCGAAGTTATTTCCAGTTAGAAGGAAGATGCATGTGTGACAGAAATTATAAGTAATGAATCATTGAAGCAAGGAAATATAATCAAATGTTTTTGTACATAGCAATCTTTAAGTTAAAATTGAGTAGAATCCAAAGTCAAATAGCTTCTCAGTTTCTTCTCTTTTTAATTTCTTCAACATGATTCTGTGAACCATGGTTCAACAAACTGTGGTCCATGGACCAATTCTGAACTACTAACAGCTTCTGTGTAAATAATTTTATTGGAACACAGTGACTATCACTGTGGCAGGGTTGAGTAGCTGCAACAGAGACTTATAAGGCCTTCAAAGTAAAGCATTCATTATCTGACCCTTTACAAAAAAATGTGCATCAACCCCATTCCAGATGTCTGAAAATCAATGAAGGTTACATTTATGTTTTTCCTTTTGCAGATTTCTTATGTTCATGATCACGTATCCAATGATATAGTCCTAATATTAACCTTGAAAGTTAAAAACAGCTTTATATTAGCCACAGATATTTTAATATAAAAAGTGATAAATTTGTAAATGTATGAGTCAAAGTTTTATGAGGTAGGTAGAACAACTAAAGCAGTGATAGGGCTAAAGAGTTTATTGTAGAAATTGGGATCTACATAACTATGAAAGGAATTGGCTAAGAAAAAGTCACAAAGAATTGTGAGAGGTAAGGTGCAATAATTGTCAACAATAGGCTGAGTCACTGACGTAGTTGGGCAGATGTGAGTTTTAAGGAAAATCCTAGAAGTTGTGCATGTCTGCCTGTCAAAGTGAAACCATGAAAGGAAAACTGGTGGAATTTGCTGCCTTTGAAGCAACTTCAGGAAAGGACCTGGCAGAGAAACGTGAGTTCATTATTGGCTGCCGAGGCCAGTAGTATGAAACACCATCTCTATTCTTTTTTTTTAATGTTTGTTTTGTACAGATTATTTAGCTTATCAACAGTAAATATGGATTTCATATATTTTTCTCTTATAAATATACTTCAAAATCTTATTTGCTATTTATAGATTAAATTAAGTAAATATAGTTTAAAATATTTAAGAATGGATATAGTTTTATATTAAAAATTTAATAAAAATAAAGTGTATATATAATTTTTTTAAAAAGTCTATCCAAGTTAAAATCTTACCTAAGTGGGTAATTAATTTTTACATTAATTAATGACATTTTTTAAAAAGCACACTTTTTAAAAGTAAAGTGTAGGTGGGAATGATAATGAGAATAATCTCATTTTTGTATTGTAAGCCTGAAAAGATTGCATTTTATTTTTAGACCTTGGGATATACTGATTGCTTTAAATCTGTTTGTTAGAGGAGAGGGGTGTAAAAGAGGAAAGAAGAAAGTTCAGAATGAACAGCAAATGAAACTAAGTTGCTAAGTTGAATCAATGGAGAAAATGCCACAGGCCAGTATTCGACTAATCAGGGATAACATGAATGTCCTCATTCTGTCAGAAAATATGTACAACTTGACCTCTCCTTTTATCAGGAACAGCAGGATACACAGCTTGGCCATTACTTATGTACAAATAAGGAGGACATTTCTTTCAGGCAATGACATTCTTAAAGCGTGCTCTTATCATGTAGTATTCTTCATGCCAAAAACATTTACAATAAAATATTAATAAAAATTATAGAAGCATTTATTTTATTGTACATTTTTCCACTAATAGGTTTTTACATTGGATTTTAAGGCAATAAAAAGGCATAAAACTTCCTGTTTTAAAGCAAACATAAGTTTATACAATTGCTAAGCCTTACTGTTATAACTATCCACACTTAGCCTGTGCTGGGAGAACATGTAAATCTAGCATTTCCAGCTATGGTAGAATCATCATTGTTTTACACAGTTGATGTACAGTATTAATAAAACAAACAAAAAGTAATCTTCATTTATATCAGAGTATGTAAAATATAAAATTACAAAATAACTTTATAGAGTAGAATAAAATGATTTATTTTAAAATATTTATTTAACTTAAATAGAAAGTAAGAAAGAAACCAAGATGGCGACATAGGTTAACGCCGGAGTTTGCTGCCTCGAACAACCACTTCAAAAATACAACTAAAAGACGGAAGAGACATCATCCAGAACCACAGGAAGGCTGGCTGAGTGGAAATTCTACAACTAGAAGGAAAGAGAAAAGCATACCGAGACTCAGAGGAGGCGCAGTGCTGAAGTCAAACACTAAGGTGTGGAGTGCATGTGGAGCAGGCTGGCGGCTGAGGGCACGGTTGCCTGTTTCAATTGGGAGGGAGTCTCAGACTCTGAGCTCCAGATCCGGGCGAGTCTCTAGGGACCCAGACTCAAACAGGAGAAGCCGGACTGTCTGGCTTCAGTCAGAACTCGAAGGCAGCTTTCTCTCCGAGGTTTGCAGTGGTTGCTGGGACTCTGAGAGGCAGAGCCCCTGGGGACAGGACTGAGAGCAGCCATAACTGCTCGCTCAGCCCGCCCTGTAGATCACCTGCCCCGCCCAAGCCCTGCACAGAGGCATTTGCCGGATAGCCTCAGGCAAAGGGTAGACTAGCACCTCCCTAGGGGACAGAAGTTCTCTCACTGCTGACACAGCTGATTCTCATAGCCACTTGGCCTGGAGGTCAAATCACCCCCGGTATTGCCGACAACAATCAAGGCTTAACTACAACAAGACCGCAAACAAAGACCACTAGGGGGTGTACCAAGAAAGCATAAAAAATGCGGAGACAAAGAAACAGGACAAAACTGTCAATGGAGGATATTGAGTTCAGAACCACACTTCTAAGGTCTCTTAAGAACTGTCTAGACGCCGCCGATAAATGTAGTGAGATCCTCAAGAAAACTAATGAGACCCTTGATGTTATGATAAAGAACCAACTAGAAATTAAGCATACACGGACTGAAATAATGAATACTATACAGACTCCCAACAGCAGACCAGAGGAGCGCAAGAATCAAGGCAAAGATTTGAAATGCGAAGAAGCAAAAAACACCCAACCAGAAAAGCAAAATGAAAAAAGAATCCGAAAATACAAAGATAGTGTAAGGAGCCTCTGGGACAGCTTCAAGAGTACCAACATCAGAATTATAGGGGTGTCAGAAGTTGAGAGAGAGCAAGATATTGAAAACCTATTTGAAGAAATAATGACAGAAAACTTCCCCTACCTGGTAAACGAAATAGACTTACAGGTCCAGGAAGCGCAGAGAACCCCAAACAAAAGGAATCCAAAGAGGACCACACCAAGACACATCATCATTAAAATGCCAAGAGCAAAAGACAAAGAGAGAATCTTAAAAGCAGCAAGAGAAAGAAAGTCAGTTACCTACAAGGGAATACCCATACGACTGTCAGCTGATTTCTCAACATAAACCATGCAGGCCAGAAGGGAGTGGCAAGAAATATCCAAAGTGATAAATACCAAGAACCTACAACCAAGATTACTTTATCCAGCAAAGCTATCATTCAGAATTGAAGGTCAGATAAAGAGCTTCACAGATAAGGAAAAGCTAAAAGAGTTCATCACCACCAAACCAGTATTATATGAAATGCTGAAAGGTATCCTTTAAGAAGAGGAAGAGGAAGAAAAAGGTAAAGATACAAATTATGAACAACAAACATGCACCTATCAACAAGTGAATCTAAGAATCAAGTGAATAAATAATCGGATGAACAGAATGAACTGGTGATTATAATAGAATCAGGGACATAGAAAGGGAATGGACTGACTGTTCTTGGGGGGGAAAGGGGTGTGGGAGATGTGGGAAGAGACTGGACAAAAATCGTGCACCTATGGATGAGGACAGTGGGTGGGGAGTGAGGGCAGAGGGTGGGGCGGGAACTGGGAGGAGGGGAGTTATGGGAGGAAAAAAGAGGAACAAATGTAATAATCTGAACAATAAAGATTTAATTTTTTAAAAAAAGAAAGTAAGTGGTTTTAGAGAGGTTTCTTAAAATTTTCTGCAGGACTGTGGCTTCTTTTTGACAAAAAGGAGAAATGAAAACTAGGTCACTCTCTGCATAAAAATTTCCTTACTGATTGGGAAAGCCACAACTAAAAATTACGTGTTATTTCTTTTATTTTAATAATATAATGTAGGCCTCTGAATTCCTTATTAAAAAAAAAAAAACTTCACTTATTGATAGTTACCAACCAAAAGAATGGCAATACATAGTTTTGTACAATTTATATCCTTTAGTTTATTATTTAAATGTCAGCAGTTAGATTAAAATAATTTGCAAACTTGGTAACATGATGATTATAACACCATCATAATAGTATCTTCAATATTTTTTCTTGCATAATTTTCTAACTTCATAATACAATGGTGCTTGCTTATTTTCTCTAGCACCTTTTTATAAAGTAGTTCTAAAATACCTTATTATATGTATTTAACATTGTTTACACACGAAAATTTACTCATGTTTAAGGTGTTAAATAATACTGCATTAAAAATTTCTAGTTCAGGTTATTATCACATAAATTCTTAATTATTATCTCTTCCTAGCCAGTTTTCAATCTTCCAGTTCCTTCATCTTCCAGACTATCCAACACATAAGATTCACATCAAAGTTCTTTTTCCTGAACCACAGTATAGAATTAAGTGCTTCTACTTTGGGGAAGGCAGATCAGAGTTTAAGCCAATCAATACATCAATTATCTATATCTCAAATTTCTGGTCTGCAATATGAACTAATTACCTTTATATCATAAGAGTTTATTAAATATTAAACAACTTGATATATGTAAAATAGTTAATAAGACATTTAACATTAATAAGGCATTTAGTAGTAGTTATTGTCAGAATATTTCTGCAGGACTGTGGTTTCTCTAGCACTCAATTATTAAACTAAAATCAAATTCTAAAGGCTATAAATTTAAATTTTAACTAATTATTACTTTTTTCAAGTACCTATACTCCTGAAAAATTAAACCCTGTGTCATTTTTTGGACTAGATCTCAAAAACTGGTGATTTAGTGCATCCATCATTTAACATGATCAAAATTTTAGCTTATCTTCAAAAAATTGGAAACATTTTGCTTTAAACTTTAGTGACTGTGTCAATCAAATGTAATTACTTTTTCATCTGTGTTCTGCACAATTTTGTCTACAATGCTTATTAATGTAGTAGACCTATATTAAGTAACATGCCATAGGATAAAGACAAAATTTCTTTCACATTGATGTTTATATTATAGAATGACATTTTCTTGGTTCAGGAGAGATATTTAGAGAATGAGGAGGCACATAGTGTTAACCTACTCAGTTAAATTAAATTAATTGTCCAGGGGAGCAACCAACTTAGGCCTAAATCTATTACATTCAAACAATTTTATGTATTTGTCACCTACTATAATAAATTTAATTCAAAATGCCTCTACTTGAATATGTTTCATCTCTGATAACATTATAAGCTGTTTAATAGCAGAAATGCTTTCTTATTTCACACATTTTACATTGCTTCTCAGTCTAGAGTCTTTAAAAAAAATTGTTAAAGAATAAATAATAAAAATAAACACCAGACTTTTAGAAATATTTAGTTATCAGAAAAACATGTCAAGTCTCTCAAAAAATTGGTATATATATTTATTTATATTTATATTATTTATATTTTATATTTATATTTATATTTATATTTATATTTATACTTAATTTGTTTTCTGCTCTCTCTGGAGAAAGATGATTATATCCCACCCATTTTTGGGTGACTTGCAATGCCTCACTAAGGGAGAAGTATACTTCTACACACTATTGAAGAAGGCATGACCATCTTTGGCCATTTGTGTGAACCAAAAGAAATGAGGAAAATTGATCTGTGCTATTTTGCAGCAGAAACTTCAAAGCCTTCCCTTGGTTTCACCATGCACTTTTCCCCCTGCTTCACAAATGAGATAGAAATTCCATTTCATTAATGTGGTTCCAGAATACCTAACAAACAGAACATGGCCAAAGCATATGTATATGGTATGGACACATGGGTGAGATTTGGGGATTGTTATAGACTGAATGTTTGTGTATCCCCACCCCCACCCCAAATTAATATGCTAAAATTGAATCCCCAGTGTGATGGTATTGGAGGTGGGCATTTGGGAGATAATTAGGTCGTGAGAGAAGAGCCCCCATGAATGGAATCGGTACCTATATAAAAAGCTAGACAGCTAGCAGGGACAGACACTCACAAGACCCCAGGTCTACCAACACCTTGATCTTAGACTTCATTGCCTCTACAAGCATGTCAAACTCGTGACCAGAGGGCCACATGCCTAGTTTAAATATCTTTTGGAAAGATAAATGTTTTCTGTTCAAGCTAGCCTGACAATTTGTTATTGCAGCCTGAACTAAGGCGGAGGTTGGTACCAAGAGCTGCTGTAAACAATACTCCAAAATATGAAAGCACCTTTAGAAATGAATATTGAGTAGAGGCTGGAAGAGTGGTGAAGTATAAGAAAGAAAAAAAACCTGATATTTCTGTGAAGGGTATTTGAAAGGTGGTTCAGGTTAGGTCTCAAAGGAAAAAAGAAGAGCTCTGGAGAGTGCTTCCATCTTTCTAGAGGATATGTAGATAATCCAGAGCAGAATGTTGGTAGGACTTAAGTACGTTAACAGAGATTCTTCTTAGGTCTTAGATGTAAATGAGGAGCAGCTACTAAAAACTGAAGGAAGGTGAAGCTTGTTATAAAGAACTTGGCTGAACTGTGTCAGAGTTCCAGTGTTTTGTGGAAGGTAGAACTTGTGAGCCATGAAATTAGATATTTAGCTCAAGAGATTTCTAAACAGAAGTGTTGCAGGAACAGCGTGGTTTCTCCTGTCTGCTTATAGGAAAATGTGAGAAGAGAGCAGTAACTTGGAGGCAGAATTATTAAGCAGAAATGAACCAGAACTTAAATTTGGGAATTCTCAACCTATCCATATTGGGAAACATGAGAAAGCATGTTCACAAGATGACATTAGGAGTGGGGCTAAGCAACCACGTGATAAGATCAGTGTGTGAACCAGGGAATAAATCAGTTCCGCAGGAGGCAAACAGCCAGTTTAAACTGGATACAAAGGAAATTGAAAGGAATAAAGGAAGGTTATCAGACTGTTTGGAATATACAGGGCGGGACCATAATGCTGTTTGGCTATATATGCACTCTATTCTTCTAGGCAAGGAAAGAATGACACCCTCCTTCCCCTCCCAAAAACAATTCAGAGATTTCCGAGATCATCAGGGCTACCTCCTCAGTTTCAAAAGGAGCCGTTGCCTGGCTTTCAGCAGACCTCTTCCCAAAGCTGGAGGGGGCCTACCCTGTCCCACAGAAGAAAAGAGCCCTCACCCGGCCACATCACAAGGCTAACCCACAGCCCTAGTGGGATTGGAGGGCAGAGTGCAAAGCCAGAGGATTTTACAGTAACCAAAATATGTTCTAAGCCACGCAAATAAGCATTTCATTTCATCCTTAAAATTTTCATTATATAAAATTTCATTTATTTTCTGAGAACTCATATTCCTTACAGAGAGGTACAGAGAAGGGCTATAAAAGTTATAGTTGCCTATTTTTTATTTAGATATAGGTGGTTATTATTATTCAGGAACTATCCAAAAATGAAAGTTTCTTTATTTTTTTTCATTTCTTAATTTCCATATTTAACACATTCCTGTAAATTTTCAAGAAGATCATCACTTTATTTAAATCTTAAAAGGTGTTTCAAAATAAAAATGAGAATATATAGCAGCTGTAAAATTTATTTAAATTAAGTCATTGTGAAATATGCTTTTTGGTAAGCATTGTACAAGAACACATTTGCCTCAAATTGAAAAACAAACCTTTACAGAGACAGGCATATTTCAGCCAACGTTTTACATAGTTGTTCTTTATGTATTCTATTTTCATACAAATGCATGTTACAGTATTAGTTGTCCAGTCCACTAAATTAACTCTCTTGCAAACTAGAATTTAAACAAAAGCAGGTGTTATTTCTTAATGGAGCACTGTGAGCCTATTTCTATAATGAGCTTTCTGCATTTCATCAGAGTTGTCTGCTACAAAAACCTTCAAGAGAACCACACATTTTAAATTGGTTCTTAATGTGAGGACCTTTGAACACTTAGATTATGAAAAGACGGTTTTAAATTCCATGACATTTCTGTTGAAGCAGCAGGGTCAGTCAAACATGTTTATTACCAAAGGAAAAAATATCATTATATTACATGATTAACTCAGTAACCATCCTTGAAGGCATGGAATCATCCAAATAGAGTGCATGGGAATTTCTCATTCAACTGACTTGGAGGATAGGAATAGACATTGCAAAGAATTTTCATAGACAGTTTTAAATATCAGTTTATTTTATGTTGAAGACTTCTTACTATGGGCATGTTAGCATTTAGTGATATTTGGATTATTCCACCACTACTTTTGTAAAACAAAGACACAATTAACAGAGACACAACTATTAATGTCTAAGTTACGTCAACATGCTAAATCTGGACAACTGTAACCTCAGTTCTTATCCTTTACCTCTAACTAGAGGCCTGGTGCACAAAATATGAGCATGGGTAGGGTCCCTAGGCCTGGTCTGCAATGAGGGCCGATCTGTGGGGCGACTGGCGGTTTGATTGGAGGGCCTCTGCTGGCACCTGACTTGGCTGGCCTGGGGCCTGAGGGCTGGGGGAAGATCCTGCATTGAGCATCTGGCCCCTAGTGGTCAGTGTATGTTATAGTGACTGGTCATTCACCAGTCATTCCGCCGTTCAGTTGATGTGCATATTAGGCTTTTATTATATAGGACTAGAGGCCCGGTGCACAAAAATTTGTGCACTCGGGGGGGGGGGGGAGGGGGGGTCCCTCAGCCCAGCCTGTGCCCTCTAGCAGTCTGAGACCCCTCGGGAGATAATGACCTGCTGGCTTAGGCCTGCTCCCAGGTGGCAGAGGGCAGGCCCAATCCCTAGGTGCAGCCCCTGGTCGGGCTCAGAGCAGGGCCGATTGGGGGGTTGCGGCGCCACTCCCTGTCACACACAGAGCAGGGCCCATCAGGGGGTTGGGGAGCTCCCTCCTGTCACGCACAGAGCAGGACCCATTAGGGGGTTGAGGAGCTCCCCCCTGTCACTCACAGAGTAGGTCCGATAGGGGAGTTGGGGCAACATCCCCTGTCACACACAGAGCAGGGCGGATCAGTGGGTTGGGCCACCGCCCTCTATCACCCACAGAGCAGGGCCGATCAGGGGGTTGGGGCACCGCCACTCTCACACTCAGGGCAGGGCCGATGGGGAGGTTATGGCTCTACCCCGTCACACACAGAGCAGGGCTGATCAGGGTGTTTGGGCGCTGCCCCCTGTCACGCTGATCCCGGTGCCGGGAGGCCTCTCCGCTCCGCTGATCCCGGTGACTGGAGGCATATTACCCCTTTACTATATAGGGTAGAGGCCTGGTGCACGGGTGGGGGCCGGCTGGTTTGCCCTGAAGGGTGTCCTGGATCAGGGTGGGTGTCCCCACTGGGATGCCTGGCCAGCCTGGGTGAGGGGATGATGGCTGTTTGCAGCTGGTCACACCCCCTTCAGGGTGGGGGTCCCCACTGGGGTGCCTGGCCAGTCTGGGTGAGGGGCTGAGGGCTGTTTTCAGGCTGGGGGTTACTGAACTCCCAAACGCTCCTTTTTTCCTTTTTTTTTTTTTTATTCTGGGCCAGCTTTAGGCCTCCGCTGCTGAAAGTAGGTTTCTGGCCTTTGCATACAATGTTGCGAATCTGCTGGCTGAAGTCCCAAGGTATTTGTTACAGAGTTTCAGACTGCAGGCTCATAGGCCTGCAGCCGCAGGCGGGGAACGTTGGTTTCCTCCGTCACTGAGGCAAGCAAGCCTCATGTTAGTTTCAAGCTGCCTGGCTGCCGGCCGCCATCTTGGCTGACAGTTAATTTGCATATCTCGCTGATTAGCCAATGAAAAGGGTAGCGGTCATACGCCAATTACCATGTTTCTCTTTTATTAGTGTAGATAAGTATTGTAAAAGTAGTAACGCAAGTGAAAAGGGCTCATATTTAACCTCTAGGAGAAATGGGAAGAAGTGAGTCAAAGGGAAATAGCCAGTATCTGGTAATGCCGAAGGGAAGCAATGTCCACATAAGAGAGATAAAAGGCAAAAGAGTAAAAGGAACTTGTAGAGAAGAGGTTTAGGCTATGAGTGGATGCTTGAATAAATTTGAGTGACAAAGTAGTCATGTTTAGCAGGATTATTCAGAAATGTTTGGAAGAAAGGGTTGCATAAGAACATGATAGGAGACATTTTGGGGCCTCATATTCTAAGATCTGTAGGCCAACTTCATGGATTACCTATTGAGAAGATAGACGAGGGCCAGGCAAGTCAGGGACAGGACCATGGGGCGGGGGGCAGGGGGCTGGTGGCGGGAATGGAGCATTGCAGATGCAGGCAGAATGCAGGTTGCTGACTGTGTCCTGCACCAAGCAAAAACAAACTAAAGGACAAACAAAAGGACCCAGACTGAATCTAGCACTAGCTGGGAACAGCGGCGTCACCTAGGACCTAAAGTAGGAGTCCTCATGGTCACCCTGCTGGTTGGAACTAGAGCTTTAAAATGGATGTTGCTAAGGCAGAATTCCTTGAAACAGGAGCTAGCAAAGCATGTATCTACCCCTTAAAGAAGAGGACTACTGGCCTGTGTCTTAGCATTATAATACATAAAAGGTTGGTTAAAAGTAACATCAGATTTCCTGGGATATACTAGTATTCCTAGAGATTGGATCACTGGGTCAAATGGGAGTTCCATTTTTAATTTTTTGAGGAAACTCTAAACTTTTCCACAGAGGCTGCACCAGTTTGTATTCCCACCAGCAGTGTTCTGGGGTTCCCTTTTCTCCACATCCTCGTCAGCCCTTGTCAGTTGTTGATTTGTTGATGATAGTCATTCTGCTAGATATGAGGTGATATCTCATTGTTGTTTTGATTTGCATCTCTCGGATGATTAGTGACTTTGAGCATTTTTTTCATATGCCTCTTGAACTTCTCTATGTCCACTTTTGCGAAGTGTCTATTTAGGTCATTTGCCCATTTTATAAATTGGATTGTTTATCTTCCTTTTGTTAAGCTGTATGAGTTCCCTATAAATGGAACTCAGAAACTCCAATCAGAAAGAATATATGCACCCCTATATTCACAGCAGTGCAACTTACAATAGCTAAGATTTGGAAACAGCCTAAGTGCCTATCAACAGATAAGTGGATTAAAAGATGAGCTACATCTACACAATGGAATACTATGCTGTTGTAAAAAATAAAGAACTCTTACCATTTGCAACAGCATGGATGGACCTGGAGAGTATTATGCTAAGCAAAATAAGCCAGTCAGAGAAAGATCAGAACTACATGATCTCATTAATTTGTGGAATATAATAAGCAACATAAACTAATGAACAAAAATTGATCCACAGATATAGAAGCATTGAACAGACTGTCAAACTTCAGAGGAAAGGTCAGGGAGGGTAGGCAGGGGGGTAGAGATCAACCAATGAACTTTTATGCATATAAGCATAACCAATGGACATAGACAATAGGGGGGTGAAGGCCTGAGCTGGGGGGTGGTTAGGCTGGGAGAGGTCAATGGGGGATAAAGGGTATAGGGAGCAGCTACAGGGTTAAGCCTCGGACTGACCTGTTGGCAAAGCCACACACAAGTCCCAGCTTAGAGGGCACAGCCCTCTTAGCATAATTAGGCTTGACCTTATGACCCTCCCTAGATCTTATCTGGGTAGCTAATGGAGGTGCGGCAAGCCCTGCCAAAACAAGTGAAACTCACAAGAACATTGTAACTATGGTAACCACTACCTTGTTTACCTCTGGCTATAAAATAAAGGCTCAGCTTGCAGTCTGGTCTCTTTCTGTGGCCTCAACCAGGCACAGGAGATCCACCAGACCCAGCTTATTCTCTTTGCCTGTCTTTTCCATATCCTTTGCTGCCCTCCCCCTCAGGCTCACCGAATTCTTGGCTGTGCTGGCACGGCACAAAAGGGGACATATGTAATACTTTCATTTAAGAGAGGGAAAAATAAAAAGAAAAGTAAATAGAAGTAGCATCAGGAAAAACAGTGAAGGGTAAAAAAAAGAACTTAAGCTGGTGTATACTGTACATAAGAAGAGCAATTATTATAAACTATGCTGGGTGATGGATGAGTGGGGGTGTCTATTAAGTCTCCCTCTAGTGGTGAATTCTACAATATATAAAACAAGGCAGAAATTTTCAACAGTATGGGCATAAAGGGTAAAAGATATTCAGAGGGTGAGAAAAGTAATAGGTGAAGAGTGTCTGAATGCGGTGAACAGTTGAGATGAGAATGGAAATTTTGCAGGATAGAGAATTAAATATTGTTAAGGAGGAGATAAAAAATAAAACTATAATTGTATAGAGAAAATTTATATTATATTTATATATTCTTGCTAATTTTAGTTAAAAATTGAGAAGTCAGAAGGAAAGAAACAATAGAGTAATAAGAGGAAGAAATTTAAATAGAAAAATAAGGTTGAGTTTTTTATTTGAGGTTTTGAAGCAAGAAAATGAAACAACGAAACTATAAGTGTAAAGATCAGTATGATTGCATTAATTAACAAAATACAGAAATTTAAAAAAAATAGGGAGCTAAAGGACCAGGTAGGAAGCCAGCAAAATTCCAATGGAATAGGATCAGTATAATTGAAAGTGAAAAACCCTGTGTGATAATCAGCCTTCACTAGTATTAGCGACCAACATTTAGTAATAGCATTTAGTGACCAAATAGTTATGAGAAATAAGTGAGGGTTTGTGATTTTTTGGTCTGAATACAAAGAAACATGTCAATAAACTTAAAAAATAAAACAAGAAAACACAAAAGAAAACTTATTCTAGAGGCAGATGTTCATATCCATGCTCATTTTGGAGGTGTCAGAAGTTAACAGGGAAAACATTAAGGTAAAGTTAGGTGCAATAATTGTACAAAAAAGGAGATCAAAAGCAGGAATATGCATTTGGGTATCATCTCTGAGTGATGATAAATGAGATGAGAAAGGACAGAACTATAAACGGTGAACTTTGGAGGATAATAAAATTTTTATAATATCTAGACTTTTAGAAAAAAATCAACTTAAACAATTTATAACAACAATTATATGTCAGTGTTCTTGGAGGGAATAGGTAAGGTAGCAACAATTTGAAAATAAATTTATAATGCTTTGTGGTACACTGTCAAAAATCCTGAAAATTCAGATGTTAGATTAGACATTTTGAAAAAAACAGTCTTTCTTTAGCATTTAAATTATATCTAAAAGTATATACAGGGATGGGCAAAGTAAGTTCACAGTTGTTTGTATGGAAAAATACAATAATTAATAAATAGTAATATAAGAGTAAACTGTGTGTTTCACGTACTCACAACTGTAAACCTACTTTTATCCACCCCTGTATTCAACCTATACATAATCTCTTTGGAGCTATGCATTTGTAAAACAGATGTGACAGCAGATGGTAGTAAACAATACATTTTTTTTATAACTGATTAACAACTTTTGCCAAATGCCAGTGGTAATAAAAGAATCCATTTTATCTTGGACTATGAGGAATTAAATATTCAGTGATAATAAAAACAGCTATTTTAGTTTACCTGAATATCGCTCATTTGTTGGTGTAATGTTAAATAATAGCAACTTGGTCTAAACTTAACTCTGCTTTTACATTGCCATTTTTTAACTGGTAAGGCATGTATTGTATTTCACAAAAACCAGATAAATCTTTAATCAATTTTGTCATGCCTTGAATATTTAGAAAGCAGGATGACAGACAGAGAAAAAAGAAGTAAAATCTGCCCAGCGTAAAGCAAAATTTATTGCTATAATTTTACAGAAGAGTCCCTTTGATGTCATAAACTCCAAGGGAAAAGCATGAGCAGTTTATTATAAAAACATAAGAATAGTGAGATGAGATTGCAGCCTTTATAGTGTTCCACACTTTATAGTGGATAATTCATTCTCACCCCTCTGTAGAAAATAGTAAATTGATTTTGATTTCACATGTAGCGGTCCCATTAATTTTCAAAGCATTACCTTATGAAGATCAAAGTAGTTGAATTCGCTGACATCAGCTTTACCAGTGAGAGTTTATCACTCCCTAAAGCGAAAAATGTACTATTATCAAGAAACACATCTGCAAGTCCGACTATTGTCAAAAGAATTGTGACATATAAATTATCTATGTTGATGTATCCACTTCACTAAAACTGTTAACAAAATAGTTCAAAACTCAGAAAATGAGAGCCTTTCCTTTAATGATACTATCAGCTTCATAGCTTTTTTTATTGATGGGAGTTTTTATATTTTCTATCATAACATATGCATGTTCACTAGTTGTGTGCCACTTTTGTCTACTGACAAAAGCTATTTTGGAGATATTAGTGGAGATTCAAATTACTAAGTCATCTATTTTACAATAAAATAATTTTCTATTTGATTTTGATGCATTTGTTTGGGTCAGAAAATGTGCCCCAATGTGTATGAAATTTAAAAATAGTTAAGACATTTTGGTATTAAAATGGATCTATATATGAAATTTAAAAAATAACATTCACTTAATGTATTAAATCTGTAGTAAGAGCATGTGCCCTAATATAGTGGAGGTGTTAGTTTATATGCCTCTCAGATTTTCTTCATCTAAACTTATGAAATGTGGGGTTCAGGGTGCAGACTTTTCTTTCTGTGGGTTCTTGTCCTCATGAAGTGTGAAGAATAAATTTGTGGACAAAAAGACTACTTTAATAAAAAATGCAGAAGTTTATTGGAAGCAGATAAAAACTCTATCTGGGCAAGAGTGTCCCCAAAAGGGACCCCATGGGGAGGGGCCCCACAATGGGAACAGCCTGCTCTCTCTCTCTCTAATCTATGATAATAAAAGCATTATATGCAAATTGACCAAACGGCTGAACTGCCGAACTTCCAGACTCCCTCCAGGATGAAGCTTGGGCTGCAAGGGCCAAGGCAGCTGGGCCTGCAAAGGCCTACTCTTGCACGAATTTTGTGCATCGGGCCTCTAGCGGGAAAATAAATAAATCCTGCTCCATAGGCCTTTGTCTCTGGTTTATATATGCTGCAGTTCTTTGTCTGTACCTGACCCTTTCTTATTGGTCCCTTTCCTTAATTTTGGCCCCATGTTTTCCTCGTTGGTCACTCTGCTACATGGTATTAGTTTCTTAGCTTAAAGTCCATATGGTGTACCCTCTCTTCCTCTCCCCTTATCTTGCTGGTTGGAGTTGCCTTTGATCTCCTCGCTCCTTGGTTTATGGTTGTTTTAATTGCTCAGGGCAGAAATGTTTCCATCTGCCTGGACCCCCTCTTCTTGAGGCATTTCTCTATCCTTTGTATAAGTAAGATAAACATGCTGGCATCTCAAGTCTCCATCTACACATTCCTCTCTCATGGAACCTCCTCATTGCCTAAACCTTCCGAATTAAGCTAGCTAGCTAATCTTTTCACTTATACTCAAGGAAAAGTAAAATGGACTTAACACTTCAATCAATTATTATCATCTCATGTAAAGTCCAGAAAAATACTCATAACCTTTAGGACACAATAAAAGTGCTTTTTATCCCAGTTTTATTTATAAATACTTATCTAAAAGTTTCACAATTGAAACTGAGAAGACATGGTATATTCTTCTATTTGTTCATGTCTTCTTCTATCTCTTTTTTCAGAGTCCTGAAATTTTCTTAGTACAGGTCCTTTATCTCCTTGGTTAAGTTCATGGATTGGTAGAATCAACATCATTAAAATATCCATACTACCCAAAGAAATCTATAAATACAATGCAATCCCCATTAAAATACTAATAGCATACTTCAAGGACCTAGAACAAGCTCTCCAAAAAACTCATCTGGAATAAAAAAAGACCTCAAATAGCTGCAGTAATCTTGAGAAAGAAGAACAAAGTTGGAAGGATCACAATACCAGATATCAAGCTATATTACAAAGCCACTGTTCTCAAAACTGCCTGGTACTGGCACAAGAACAGACATATAGACCACTGGAACAGAACAGAAAACCCAGAAATTGACACAAGTCATTATGCTCAATTAATATTTGACAAAGGAGGCAAGGCCATACAATGGAGTCAAGACAGTCTCTTCAATAAATGGTGTTGAGAAAATTGGACTGATACATGCAAGAAAATGAAACTAGACCACCAACTTATATCAGACAAAAAATAAACTCAAAATGGATAAAGTACTTAAATGTAAGATGGGAAGCCATAAAAATCTTAAAAGAAGCCATAGGCACCAAAATAGCAGACATCTGTCATAGCAATATCTTTATCGATACAGCTCCTAGGGCAATGGAAACTAAGAAGAAAATAAATAAATGGGACTACATCAAAATACAAAGCTTCTGCAAAGCAAAAGAAACCATCAACAAAACAACAAGAAAGCCCACTGCATGGGGGAACATATTTGCCAAAGTTATCTCTGATAAGGATTTAATCTCCAAGATTTACAGGGAACTCATACAATTTAAAAAAAGGAAGATAAACAATCCAATCAAAAAATGGGCAAAGGACCTAAATAGACAGTTTTCGAAACAGGACATTCAGAAAGCCAAGAGACATATGAAAACATGCTCAAAGTCACTAATCATCAGAGAGATGCAAATCAAAACAACAATGAGGTACCATCTCACATCTGTCAGAATGGCTATCATAAGCAATCAACAAGCGACAAGTGCTAATGAGGATGTGGAGAAAAGGGAACCCTAGAACACTGCTGGTTGGAATGCAGACTGGTGTAGCCTCTGTGGAAAGCAGTATGGAGTTTCCTCAAAAAATTAAAAATGGAACTCCCATTTGACCCAGTGATCCCACTTCTAGGAATATATCCCAAGAAGCCAGAAACACCAATCAGAAAGGATATATGCACCCCTATGTTCATAGCAGCACAATTTACCATAGCTAAGATTTGGAAACAGCCTAAGTCAGTGGTTCTCAACCTTCCTAATGCCATGACCCTTTAATACTCAGGGTACTTGTATGTGGGTGTATCTACATGTGGGCGGACCCGCCTGGAGATGGATAGAGGAGCGATGTCTCAGTTCCTAAGACCATCGGAAATATGTGTTTTCCGATAGTCTTCGGCAACCCCTGTGAAAGGGTTGTTCAACCCCCAAAGGGATCGTGACCCACAGGTTGAGAACCCCTGGCCTAAGTGCCCATCAGCAGATGAGTGGATTAAAAAACAGTGGTACATCTACACAATGGAATACTACGCTTCGATAAAAAAGAAGGAATTCTTACCATTTGCAACAACATGGATGGAATTGGAGATCATTATGCTAAGCAAAATAAGCCAGTCAGAGAAAGATAAATATCACATGATCTCACTCATTTGTGGAACATAAGGAACAACATAAACTGATGAACAAAAACAGATCCAGAGAAGCATCGATCAGACCATCAAACCTCAGAGGGAAGATAGGGGAGGGTGGAGGTAAGGAGGAGAGATCAACCGAAGGACTTGTATAAATGCATATAAGCCTAACCAATGAACAGAGGCAACAGGGGGATGAGGTCATGAGTGGGGGGATGGAGAGTATTGGGAGGATAGGACACATAAGTAATACTTTAATCAATAAACTAAATATAATAAAAGAAAAAAATAAATGTATGCATTTTTAATATTTTTCCTTACTTTTTTTGTATATTATCCTTATCCATTCTGGAATGCATTGTTTCCATCAAACAATTGGAGAAAGATATAATTTCCATGAAATATATTCTCATGTCATTAACATTTAGCACAATATGAATCATGCCTTTTCCTTCCTTTGTTTATAAAAAAAACAAAGACTGAATGCAGTGGAAATGAATTAATAGTGTGTAAACAACAATGGTATTTGTCACATATATTCTAAATAGTGGCAGATAATTTATCTTCATGATACCAAAACAGGAGAGATGAATAAATTATAGATATCAGAGTCATTAGTTATGCTATCATAATTTGCATTATTAGAGTAAAGAAAAATTTTTAAAATAACATGTTTTGGGGATGATTTATTTGTATTAAAAAGGAGGATCTTATCTGAACAGATTGCTTGACAAAACTAAGCATGAACTAACAATAATATATAAGGGATATTTTATGTTAATTAACTCACATTCAAACACCTGTGTGCTTCTGAAAATAGTAACTCAACCAAGAATTTGCAGTAATTCAAATTGCAGAACAAGACCATTGGTTGAAATATTTTTTACTTACTTTAAATTTCCAACCAAAACAATGCAAAGCTTTATTTGAAGTCAACTGTGAAAAGAGCCCATTTACCACTATATTGAATTATTACTACTCAACTGGAGAAACTTTTGTATATTATAGTTATTGAGATTCTTCTTACACAAATGTTATGGAAGAAAATAAAAATATCGATATTGTAAGCATATGGATATCTGCATCCAATTATTGCGTCAGTGATGTCCCTGTGATGTCAGTCTGTCTTTATTGTTATACTTATTCATGTGTGGTTTCAATCTTGCTAATGGATGACATTGTCATATTGGGAGGAAAATGATATTCTCATTTATCCTTCACACAATATAATGAGAACTCGAGAAAGAAATGGCTAAATAACAAGCAGCAGACACAAAAGTAGAGAGCAACACCAGCAGAAAATAACTTCAAGCAATGGTGTGATCACACAGTCACTATCAACTCCATATTTCTATTGTTATTGTTACTATTATATTTTAAAAATCAATCTTTGGAAGAGTTGCTTTCTTTGGATTAGAAAAATATTGCAAAACATACAGTGACATCCTTCTGAAAGGAAAAAATGAAATATCTCCCTTAAGTTTAGATTTTTCTTTTGTCTGTCCTTGTTCTTGTTCACTTCTTCTTAATGAAATCTGAACTGAAATATTTTCAGTGGCAAGAAGAAATGCAATTGGACATATTATGACTAAATTATTTACAATTATATAAATATTGAAATGAAAAAAATGTGATATAAGTGACAAATGGTCAACTAATTACCAGATCTGTAATATATCATCAAGAAAAAAAAAAAGCAATGTGCTATAAAAATGTAGACATGGAAGCATACATGACTACGTTCTATGTATCTAAAGCAAACACCCCACCCAAGTATTCATTTCTTTACCAATAAAATTACTACAGAGCTTAATATCTTATAGCTATTATTATAAATTAATTTATACTATGTAATTACTTAGACATGAATGATACATGATTATTAAATTATTTTAAACATTGGATGAAACAAAACCATAGCTATGACTACAAAGCTCATAATTGAATATACTTTTTCACAAGTATCTTTAACAGAAATTTAAAACATATATAGGGTGTCCCAGAAACATATATACACACTTTAATAGCTGAAAACTCACTTAATTTTCATGTTTAACTGATTTGAAACCTAACTAAGCTCTGAATTAAAAAAAAAAAAATTATCCTAAAGTGCCACTAGACTTTTTTTTAATGGTGATGTATAAAAGCTAAAGTTTATGGTACAAAACCGGCAATAGTCAACGAATGAAGGGCTTACAAATACCGAATGAAATGATTCTTGATGTTTCTAATTCCATTGCTTCACGTTATCAGCAGTGCCTGGACCAGAATAGTCATCAGTTTGAAAACAGGGATTGAAAAAATATTATTCATTTCTGTAGATTCTTCTAAATATTGAAAATGAAATGTATGTTAATAAGCACTGCCTTTATAATCATTCAAAGCATTTGTACATTAATTTAGGACACCCTGTATATTGAGGTATCAAAAACAGCTAGAGAAATCTGCTGTAATCACTACAAAAGAATCTGAAAATATATGCATAACATATCTAACTGTGAATTTGGATAATTTTAATTGAGGGGAGGAATTGTTTTTAAAGAATAACAGTATTTGTTATCTAAAAATGTAAATCATTGTATATTCTAATAGGATAAGGGAAAATGGAGTCTTAGGGTTAAATTAACTTCTAAACATTAACAAGTCACACAGGGATGCTCGCCCAATTGTCATGCACTTGGAAAGTTTTTACAGTCTGTCTACAACATACATTATTTATTATTGTTATTATAGGTGAGCTTGGTGAATAAATATATATTTTCCATCCTTAACTTTTTCTTGGCTGTACACAAATAAATACTTAAAGTATTAAATATTTAAAAGTTAAGGTTGCTACAGTCCACAGCATAAAATAAACTGCAAAATACTTTTCTGTCCCTGAACACCTAGTTTTTATGTCCATAAAAATTCATTGTTTATTTATCTTAGCAATTTTTATGTATATACTCTTGACTTATATTAAGGAAGAATAATAAAAAGAAATTCATTTTTAGAAAATCTAAATTACAAATCTATTTTATATTTACTTTTATAAAGGAAAGAGTTTATAAGTAAATCTGTGTAATCATTGAGCAGCATAGCAGCATTTAATATAGTTACTTTATACAGTATTTGTACTATGAAATTACACTTTTGGATAAGTTTAATACCTCCCAGGATAAAATGTGGGGGTGAATATTTCTTAAAGAACACACCCATCTTTGCATTTTGAAATGGCAACTTGATGAAACACACACACACACACACACACATATATATATATATGAGTTCCTGAACTTCTTCTATCTCATTAAATTTTCAAATTTAGTGATAATTATATCTGACTGTTTTTCCAAGTACACTTCTCTTTTTATCCTCACTTGAGATATGTTTTTATTGATTTTTGAGAGCTAGAGACAGAAAGATGGGTGTGAGAGAGAAACATCAATTGGTTGCCTACCACAGGCTCCCAGACTGGGGATCGAACCAGCAACCTAGGTATCTGCCCTGACTAGGAATTAAACTCACAACTTTTTGGTGTATGGGAAGATGCTCTAACCAACTGAGTCACCGGGCAGTGCTTCAAGTACACTTTTGTAATACAATTGAGCAGATGATTCTGGTGCCCTGTGTTCCATTCCCATCCTGTGTTCCCATTCTCCAAGCAGAAAATAAGCAGTTCTGTAGGTATCTTAAGCTGTCCTACAGGTATCAAGCTTACATAAACCACAACCACCTTGAAAATGGAGACACAGATTAGCTTTTCCTCCTTGTCTGGTTCTTTTCCCCCTTTCTCTCTGCCTTGCTTCCTGAACTTGCCTTCCCAATAAAATACTAGGAATCAAGTCCTTGTCTTAGGTCCCTTTGTATAGGGAACCCCAAAGAAAACACTTGTCTCCCTAAAGAAACTAACAAATCCACAGATTTAAGGCTTAGTTCAATATAATTAAAACCAAGTCTGCAGAGAGAGAAAGCATGAAGCGAGAGAATTCTCCCTACGGAACCTCCAAAAGCTCAGGAATTTGAGGCATTGCACTTATCTCAACTTGTTTTCCTGGTGAGGCAGAAAAACAAACAAACAGGTAGACTGGATAAAATCTGACTAAGAATTTGCTTGACTCACCTTCATTCCATTGTCTCCAAACTGATTTGTTCAGAAGGTTCTCCAAATCACCTCTCCCCCTCCACACCCCCTGGCCCCCAACACACATGCACACACAATTTCACACTACCTGACTATTACAGGTTTCTGGAATGATTGAATCAAGAGAATCTCTGGTTTCTAGGCAAGCTGCAAGTAGAGACGCTACTTAAAAACAGAAAGAATAAAAGAAAATATATACCAAACATATGTCTAGGTAGTCATTTGAAACTAGCGGTAGCCAGGCTTTTACCGGCTAGGAAGGAGTTTGAAAGATTCCTTTCTACTCTTGGAGAAGTGGCCAATGCAAGAAAAAAGATAAGCAGATTCCAATCATTGGCCAGCTGCATCAACCACAGAGGGAAGCCTACACCTTGGCAACCGAATTCTATGCACATAACATCTCCAGTCAACCTTTTCCTCTCTGACTAAAACTAATTAAGGCTCGGACCAATATAACCACATATTCTAAGGAAGCCTTTGATTAAACATTGAAAAATAAATCTAAAAACATAAAACTCAAGACATAAACAACTCAGGGAGAATAAAAAAGTAGAATTTCAATAAAACTGTTCTAATTTCATAAATAAAATCAGAAACACACACACATCCTACTTAAGAAATAATACAAGGGAAAAAATGGAAAAACAATAAAACAAAAGTAAGGCTCTGGTTAATTGGTTTCCCCTAATGTTAGGCAGGCCTTGAGGTATATCTCAAGGATTTAAAACATGGGAGAAAATTTTAAAATAATAGAAGTGTTGAAATATTCAATTGAGAACTCAGAGACAATGTAATCAAAAGATAAAAAACTTCTGGTTTCTGGTACTACAGGCAAGGAGCTTAGAAATCACCAGTCCATTATAACACATAAAAAGCTGGACAGACTGAAAGATACTCTTCCTAAATCCTTAAGAGAAGGAAGGACACAGGGCAAATGGCTACCCCAATACTAGAGAGACAGACAAATGAATAGAGGAAGTCATGACTCACCTGGGCAGACTCAAAAGCTGAAAACACCAAAAGAACAGTGCTGGGGTAAGAAAGTCTGGACTGCAGGTGATGAATTGCTGGAGGCTCAAGGCAGACAAATTTGAGACTTAAAGACTCCGGGAGGACCCAGTCTTAGGGGGCCTCCACAATATGCTGCACTTGACCTCCAGGAGCTTCACCAGTTTGCCACAATAAATATCCCAGGAAAAACCCTCCTCCTTCCTGCAGGGGGGCAGCGGAAGGAGTCACCTTGAATTACACTAGAGCACTCTGTTTTTCTTTTTCTTTTTTTAAATATATTTTATTGATTTTTTACAGGGAGGAAGGGAGAGGAAGAGGGATACAGAGTTAGAAACAGCTGCTTCTTGCACGCCCCCTACTGGGGATGTGCCCGCAACCCAGGTACATACCCTTGACCGGAATCGAACCTGGGACCCTTCAGTCCGTAGGCCAACGCTCTATCCGCTGAGCCAAACCGGTTAGGGCGCAGTCTGTTTTTCTTAACAAGGCCTGCCTAACATCAAGGAAACGAATTAACCAGAGCCTAACCTGGTGGCTATTATCAGAGCATAATTGACCTGGGGAAGAGAATTAAGCAACTCCAATAGGCTCTAGCCACCCTGTTCCACCTAAGGGCAGAGGAAAATAAAGAGAAGCTCTTGCAAAGTTCACAGTCCTGAGGCATAAGCTCACGAAATGACTGAGACATAATCACAGACTACTCTCCGCCACCCCTCCCCCCCACCTTACCACTACATTAGTAAAGATCTATTTACAGTTTTGTTTGTTTTGTTTTTTAATCAGTATATTAGGTTGGCTATCAAGAAAAACATTACAAGGCATGCTAAAAGGCAAAACACAAAATTTGAAGAAACAGAGTGAAACGCAGAAATTAAACTGGAACCCGTTGTTTTCCTCTGGGCAGGATGCAAAGGTGACTTCCTGGGTCCTTGTCCAGGTGGATTTGAAGAATGAAGCCATGGACAAAACCTGGTATAGGAAAAGGTGGAAATTTATTGGGAAACAAGCTCAGACTCCCACATGGGGAGGGAGAGACCCACCAAGTCCCTCTTTCTTAAGGTTTATAAAGGCTGCAGTTCTTGGTGTCCTGATATCCCCTCTGACTGGTCACTATAGCAGCTCCAGAGTTCAAACCTCATGCGGGGCTCCCCTCCTCTTATCCCTTTTGTTTTTCTATTCCCTGTGGCTTTCCCCTTGATCTGTGAATGAGTGGCTTCCTCTTCTTTATTCTGGAAATGAATGGGTATTTTTTCTCTTTTATTCTGTGCATGTGTACCTTTTGACAACTCCCAGCTACTTTATTCTGTGAATGTATGCCTTCTGGCAGCTCAGGACTTTGCTGCCCCATGGTTCTCCCCCATAGACACCCTAATTCCTAAATCTACCAAAACCTGCCTATTTTACCCCTAAAAACTCCTTTCAAGAACATTCTTCAGAATCAGACATGGCAGAAACGTTGACATTTTTAGACCAGAAATTTAAAACAATTACCCTTAATATGCTAAAGATATAATGGTAAAAGTAGACCAATTCTGGGTATTTCTCCTAAGGAAATGAAATTGCAACCTGTATATATCTCCCCTCCAAGGTTGATTGCAGCATTATTCACAATAGCCAAGATATGGAAAGAAGCTAAGTTTCCATTGACAGATAAATGTGTTAACGTAAAAAAACCATTGAAACCTGTAAAGAATTATTATGAGTTTATTTGAGCCAAACTGTCGACATATGCCGGGAAGCAGAACCTCAACAAATTGAGATAGTGCTCCAGAGAATGGCAGGGTTACATCCGTATTTATACATGAAATTCATTGGTGACACATTTAAGGAGGTGGGATTAAGCGAAGTGGGGGAAACCTCTGTGATAGGATAAAAAGTAAAATGATGGACATATACTTAAGTGGGTGCAGGAACAATTAACATGATAAATGAAAGAATCTGCTGCATCTGTCCTGGGCTCAGCACACCTGGCCTTGCCCCAGGGGCTCCAGATACAGGGAAATCACAAGTTACCCAGACATTTCAAGGGAATGTTATCTTAGAGGCAAAAAGGCAAATGGGCTCAGTAAGGATCAAAGTTGATCTTGTCAGTGAAGATACTGGCTTAGGACATAACTGCCCACCATAACTGCTTTTAGTTAAAGTTTAATTTCAGACCATCCTTTGTGGTTATTTTAGGTCTCTGAGTCTGCTAGGCTGCCACGCAGGCCTTCCCTGAGCTTGTCAGGTCAGCGTGTGGCCCCTTTCGTCCACAAATGGAAATACATATTTCTATTGGTGACAACATGGATGGACCTTGAGGGCATTATGCTAAGTGAAATTAGGGAGAGAAAGACAGACACTGTATTATCTCACTTATATGTGAAACCTAAAAAAGCTGAATTCATAGAAACAGCAGAATGATTAAAAAGCAAATGTAAATCCTCTACTATTTTGTTATCATTATTTCCTTGTCAAGGTCTATTGCCATACAAATCAAACTAGAAATAGAGAAAAATTCTCTAATTCTCATAGGATGCATACATGAAGACAATCAAGAGCTGAGTAATAAATAAATCTGAAAAATGAAAATCATTTATTTCGTAAACAATGAACATACTGTATTACATGAGAAATTCAGGTTTATTTTTGCTACTAAATAACTAGCAACACCATGTGCATCCCCCTAAAATTCCTGCTTCAATATGACTAAGGGAAATGCAGTTAAATCACAGCATTTCTTTTATTAGTTTAAACATTCACAATAGACCACAGATGGTTTAAAAATATTGATATCAAATTTTTTGGACTGGAACCCGGATTTTTCGTCTGCAGGAATCGAAGAATGAATCCTCGGACAGAAAGTGGTATAGCAAAGATGGAGATTTATTGATGAACAAGCACAGACTCCCACAGAAGGACGGGGAAGAGTCCCACTGGGTTCCTTTCCCTATGGCTTATAAAGGCTGCAGATCCTGGTGCCTGATGTCCCCTCTGGTCAATATTCCCCTTTGAGCTGGGCTCAAAGTTTGAACCTCACATGGGACTTGTGGGGTTCTCGCCCCTCCTTCCCTCTGGGCTTTCTTCTTTTCCATCTGAATGAAGGGCTTCCTTCTCTTTATTTTGTAAATATAGACCTTTCCTGGCTACTTCCAGTTCCCTTGTCTTATGTAAATGCAACTGTTGCTGCTCCCTTGCCTTATGGAGATGTAACTGAACCTGGCTCCTTGTGTTAGGGAAATATATCTTCTTCCAGTCTGTGGCCCTGTGTTTTTTCCATGGACCCCAATTCTAAAAAATCCCTAAGCCTGCCTGCATCCCCCTAAAATTCCTGCTTCAATATGACTATGCCATTCAGGTCATGTACAATTGTTCTGTGTTAACTAACCAGTTAACCAGAAAAAATTATGTTTGAAAGGGCAAGGACTACGCCCTCCACCTTGCCCCAGGGTAAGGGCTATGCCCTCCATCTTACCTTGGCCATGTGCTCAGCAAGCCTCTGCTAGCCACACCCAGGACTTCTTTAAACTAACCAATGACAATCAAGGGAAGTCGCCATAGATATGACCACATCCTGTGTAACAAGACACCGACTGGCGCCTGGCCAATCAGCAGGGCCCACAGTCCTTTCTCCTCCCCTTACCCCAACCCCCTATAAAACCTCTCTCCACACAGAGTTTTCCCTCTCCCGGCCACTGGGCTACCATTGCATCGGTGAGTGTGGTCGGGGAGCCGAACTAGTTCGTAATGAAGGACTCTTTGCTTTTGCATCGGACTCACTGGCTCCCTGTGGGTTCTTGGGAATCTTGAAATCTGGGCACGACAATGTTTAGTTACCATTACATTTGTCAATTCAGAAAACTTGTTTCTTTCTAATTTAGAGGAGAAAAAATAACATTCTTATGATTATTATAAATTAATACTTCTTAAATATAAATTATATGTAATTAGCAATATGTTACAAGTTTTATTAAGCTGAAGTCTGCATAATTTATGATATAATATATAATTTGGGCAGAAGTTAAAGTTTAAGATTTCATTGAATTATTTATGAAGAAAAAGTTAAGTGAAATATTGGGAATTATTGACATGGAGAGTGAATGAAATGCTTCCATTATTATCACATTCTGTTTAAAAAAGTTTTTAATGAGAAATTATAGGAAAACATAACTCATTCTTTGTAAAAAAATTGCAGTACAATTAATCCATAAAAACTGTACCCATGATTTTTTTTTAATTCTTTATTAGTTAAGGTATTACAAATGTGTCCTCATCCCCCCCATTAAACCCCCATCCTCCCCCCACCACCTCATGCTCTCATCCCCCTGTTGTCCATGTCCATTGGTTTGGCTTATATGCATGCATACAAGTCCTTTGGTTGATCTCTTCCCCTTGCCCCCTCCCTCCCCTACTTTCCCATGTTTAATGTTAATATTTCTTTGGTATTTTTAGTTTATATCTCACTGTTTTTACAAATATTGCCCAAACACAACTACAGTAGACATGCAGAAGTGCAGGAACATAAAGCATATTAATAAATATGCCAAGGGACATTTACTATTTACAAAAGAAGATAGCAGATATAAGATATTAATGTAAAAAACCATTGAAACCTGTAAAGAATTTTTGTGAGTTTATTTGAGCCAAACTGTTGACATATGCCAGGAAGCAGAATCTCAATGAATTGAGATAGTGCTCCGGAAAATGGTGGGGTTACATTTGTATTTATACACTAGAGGCCCGGTGCATGAAATTAATGCATTGGGGGTGGGGGTGGGGGGCCGGTCAGCCCAGACTGCACCCTCTCCAATCTGGGATCCCTCCTGCAATCTGGAACCACTGATTCCTAACCACTCATCTGACTGCCTGCGTGATGCCCCTAACTGCTCTCCCCTCCTGGCCTGATCGCCCTAACTGCCTAACTGCTCCCCGTACCAGCCTGATCCCCCTATCTGCTCCCCCTCCTGGCCTGATCCCCCTAACTGCCTATCTGCTCTCCCTCTTCATGCCCTTTGGACCCTGGTGCAGAATTGCTGAGAGCTCTCTGCTGCTGCCCCACCCCTGTCCTGATGGGTCCTTACCTGACAGCATCCTGGCCAATTTGCATATTCCTCTATTATTAGTATAGATTTGCAATCAAAGGAGGGATGTAGGTGGGTTACATGAAATTCATTGGTGATAGATTAAGGAGGAGGGATAAAGCAAAGCCGGGGAAGCCCCTGGGATTGGATAAAAAGTAAAATGATGGACACATACTTAGGTGGGTGCAGGATCAATTAACATGATAATGAAGGAATTTGTGGTATCTGTCCTGGTGTCCAGCACATTTGGTTGTGCCCCAGGTGCTCCAGAAAAAGGGAAATTGCAAGTTACCCAGACTTCAAGGGTATGTTATCATAGATAGAAAAAGATAGATAGGCTCAGTTAAGGTAAAGGTTGACCTGTCAGTGAAGATACCGGCCTAGGACATAACTGTCCACTATAACTGCTTTTAGTTAAAGTTTAATTTCAGACCATCCTTTGAGGTTACTTTAGGTCTCTGAGTTTGCAAGACTTCCATGCAGGCCTCCCCTGAGCTTGTCAGGTCAGCATATGGCCCCTTTTGTCCACAAAGAGTTAAAATATGTAGAGAGATGGTGGAGGAGTGAGTGAATATTGGTTGAAGGGTAATCTGATCGACCACATTCTACCCTGTTATTCATAATACTGTCTTCTCTCTCACCTAAATATACATTTACTTTCATCCAACACTTTATCTCAAGTGTCTCAACTAATCACTACCTAAAATCAAATACCAGGATTTTACAATCTACATTTTATAATCCAGATGTGGTTGCACATTACCTAGAGACCTATAAATAAAAATAAAAAAACAAATATTTTCCCTCCACCCCTCCACTCTTGTCCCCTTATACCTCACACATACACACACATTCCTGTAATCAGGACTATAATAGAATAATTACAATAAATACTTCCATTAATAAAGGGAAATAGATTTTGACCCTAGTTATTGCTTGTGTAGCTCTCCAGACCATTGTTCTGCCCTTCTTTTTCTATCGATCTCATTTGCAATTTAGTAAGTGAGCATGGAAGATATGCCTTTCTTTGGGGCACAGAAACAAACTGGTCACCCGATTTCTAGTTGTGAAAACTTGGGTGCCCAGATACATATTTTATTTTCAATTGCAGTCTACTTTCAATACCAGGTCAATACCAGGCAAATGTACAGCATAGTGACCAGAAAATCATATAGTTGATAAAGTGGTTCCCTCAATGCTTCAAGCACCCACTTGGCCCCATGCATAGCTATTATGAGATTATTGACTATACTCCCTATGCTGTAATCCACATTCCAGAGATATGACGGCCAAGCAAAGTCAATCTCTTTTATAGACTGGCAGCACTTTTGCCAATATTGGTCTCTGAAATATATGGGTTTTCTGAGCGGAGTTATTTCCATGAATTCCATATGCTGCAAGTCTGACCCTAGAACAACATTTGCATTAAAGAGCTGCCCCTCTGTCAGTTAGTTGAAGATCATTTGGTGCTCTACAGACTTACAGACTACAGATTTGATTTTTACATTTACTTAAATGGATTGTGTTCAACACTCAATTTTTCTCGTAATCTTCCTAGTGTGATCTTTAAAATATTAAGTGGCTTAAAACTGATAGTATTTTGGTTTAAATATTAGTCATTTATAAATTATTTTATGTAATACTAGAGGCCCGGTGCACAAAAATTTGTGCACTCAGGGGGGAGGGGGGGAGGGTCCTTCAGCCTGGCCTGTGCCCTCTGGCAGTCTGGGACCCCTCAAGAGATAACGACCTGCTGGCTTAGGCCTGCTCCCGGGTGGCAGAGGGCAGGCCCAATCCCTAGGTGCAGCCCCTGGTCGGGCTCAGAGCAGGGCTGATTGGGGAGTTGGGGCGCCGCCCTGTCATGCACAGAGCAGGGAGGATCAGGACGTTGTGATGCTACCCTCAGTCATGCTCAGGGTAGGGCCGATTGGGGGGTTGGGGCACCGCCCCCTGTCACACTCAAGGCAGGGTCGATGGGGAGGTTGCGGCGCCACCCCCTGTCACGCACAGAGCAGGGACAATCAGGAGGTTGGGCACTGCCCCCTGTCATGTACAGAGCAGGGCCCATCAGGGGGTTGGGGAGCTCCCCCCTGTCACTCACATAGCAGGGCGGATCAGGGGCTTGGGGCTCCGCCTTCTATCACCCACAGAGCAGGGCCGATCAGGGGGTTGGGGCGCTACCACTCTCACACTCAGGGCAGGGCTGATGGGGAAGTTATGGCTCTACCCCATCACACACAGAGCAGGGCCCGTGGTGGGGGGGGGGGGTGTTGGGGCTCCGCACCCTGTCACACACAGAGCTGCAGGGCGATCAGTGGGTTGGGGAGCTCCCCCCTATCAGGCACAGAGCAGGGCTGATGAGGGGGTTGGGGCGCCTTCCCCTGTCAGGAACAGAGCGGGGCAGATAGGGAGGTTGTGGCCCCGCACCCTGTCACACACAGAGCCGCAGGGTGATCAGGGGGTTTGGGTGCACCCCTGCCATGCTGATCCCTGTGCCGGGAGGCCTCGTGGCTCCAGTGATCCCGGTGCTGGGAGGCATATTACCCTTTTACTATATTGGACAGAGGCCTGGTGCATGGGTGGGGGCCAGCTGGTTTGCCCTGAAGGGTGTCCTGGATCAGGGTGGGGGTCCCCACTGGGGTGTCTGGCCAGCCTGGATGATGGGATGATGGCTGTTTGCAGCTGGTCACACATCCTTCAGGGTGGGGGTCCCCACTGGGGTGCCTGGCCAGTCTGGGTGAGGGGCTGAGGGCTGTTTTCAGGCCTACTGAAGCTCCCAACTGCTCCTTTTTTTCTTTTTTCTTTTTTATTCTGGGCCAGCTTTAGCTCTGGCTCCAGCTCTGAGGCCTCTGCTGCTGCTGAAAGCAGGTATCTGGTTTGTTTCGGTTCTATAATTGAAACAATGTATAACTCCAGCTCTGAGATCCCGGGCTCACTGAAAGCAGGTTTCTGGGAGTTTGTTTAGCTTCTATATTTGTTACAATGTTTCTTAAACTGCAAGCTCAGGGGCCAGCAAGGCAGGCGGGGAATGTTGGAGTCCTCCATCACTGAAGCAAGCAAGCCTCATGTTACTTTCAAGCTGCCTGGCTGCCGGCCACCATCTTGGCTGGCAGTTAATTTGCATATCTCGCTGATTAGCCAATGGGAAGGGTAGCAGTCGTATGCTAATTACTATGTTTCTCTTTTTTTAGATAGGACTAGAGGCCCAGTGCATGACATTCATGCACTTGGGGGATAGGGGCGTCCCTCGGCTCGGCCTGCATCCTTTAGCAGTCTGGGAGGCCTTGAGGGATGTCCATGGAGTGGGCCTAAGCCGAAGTCTGACATCCTTAGCATTGCTGCAGAGGCAGGAGAGGCTCCTGTCACCACCACTGTGCTCGCCAGCCATGACCCGGCTTGTGGCTGAGTGGAGCTCCCCCTTTTATTATATATGATATTTATAACAACATTATATAGGTTCACTCTTTGGCTCCTAAGAAACGTCTACCATCAAGAGCATCCTTGGTGGTTCAGGAGTCAAATCTAAACAAAGCATTGGCAGAGAGCTTAAAGCCAAGGTGTAACAGGCACCCTAGCTTTAAAATAAGATGATCTGTGACAGCACTTCTAGAAACTTTGCATCATAAGATTATTAACTACAAGAAAATCACTGCACATAAGAAAGGTTACATGCCTACTGGGTCTAAAATCATAGTCTTGAAATAGCAATTAGGGTAATAAAATCTCTTTCCTTGACTAATCTTTGACTCTAAGTCATGTGAATGGTGTCTAAGTTGCAATAAGCAGTAAATATACTTAGGGATTATATTATTTCAATATTATAAACATTTTATTTTCTGGGCTTCTGCAGAAATTCAGTTTTTACATTCTGCTTGCACTGTAGGCAGTATAATGGCATTAAAAATTAACTCTATGGACCTGGTTTTGGAAAAACTTGAAATTATATATCAACTCTGGCACTAATGTGGCAATTTACCTTTCCTACATGAACCACTCTCTTCTCATTGAAAAAAAATGAGATAGTAATATCAGCATTCTTATGGTGAATTTTGACAGAATTATTTTGGATATCATGTGAGAAATTCCCTATCTGGTACTTAGAGGCAATGCGTACTTCTGTTTGTTTGTTTTTTGTTTTGTTTTGTTTTTTTTCTTATATATTTTATTGATTTTTTACAGAGAGGAAGGGAGAGAGATAGAGAGTTAGAAACATCGATCAGCTGCCTCCTGCACATCTCCCACCGGGGATGTGCCAGCAACCCAGGCACATGCCCTTGACTGGGATCGAACCTGGGACCTTTCAGTCCGCAGGGCAGTGCTCTATCCACTGAGCCAAACAGGTTTTGGCTGTTTTTTGTTTTTAATGAGCCCTATATTTTAATTTTAACTTGAAAATAAAAAGTAAAGATTGTATAAAGGGATCAGAATATGTGTTGCTCCAATAAAAAGCTGAAGGATGAATCTCTCTCCTTATTCTGTTTAGAAATTCAAAAATGTTCCCATATCCTACAACATGTCACCTATTTTGCTCTTTTAATACAACCTGGTCCAATCATTATCCACTAAAGAGCCTCCCTTTAATAGCACTAGTAACCAGAAGTCACACAGGGCCAGTTAATCTAATTATAAAGCAACTAGAGGCCTGGTGCACGAAATTTGTTCATGGGTAGGGTCCCTAGGCCTGGCTGGCGATCAGGGCTGATCTGTGGGGAGATCAGTGGAGTGATCGTGGGGCCCCCACTGGCACCTGACTTGGCCAGCCTGGCACCACCCGCTCACTGGCCTTGCCCCCCACTGCTGCCACAGGTTGCCTCCCTCTGCGAGGAGACTGGTGGGGTGATCAGGTGGCTCCACGCTGGAACATGCCTTGGCTGGCCTGAGGCCTGCAAGCTGGGGGCAGCTCCTGCATTGAGCGTCTGCCCCCTGGTGGTCAGTGCACATCATAGTGACAAGTCATTATGCCAGTCATTCAGCAGTTTGGTCGATTTGCATATTAGGCTTTTATTATATAGGATAGGCGTTCCAAGACAGTTCTACATCATTGCTGGAATAATGCCTCAAGACTTAAAAATTGTTCTTTATTCCCAGATGGATAATATAAAACACTATTTTAAATAATGAGGATTTCTAGAATGGAGGGTGATAAGATGATATTAAAACTACTGCTATTTTCTGCTCCTTAGGGTTGTTTCATGTGCTAACACATCCCACTAAGAAAGATACAGAGGAATATCACTCTTAGGGACACCAGAGAGACTTTTCTTTCCTAGAGGAGAAGTGTGGGATTGTTGCTAACATATGTTTTAAGGAGAGAAATAATTATGGTTCTACTGTGGCTCCCACATTTGTACAAGTGTGTACATAAATCTTCCTTTAACAATTCAGTCCTGAGCAGAACTCTAGGGGCATCCAGAATATTATTTTTGATGTTGTGAATGAATTTAATTCCTTCCAAAAAATTCTAAATAAGTTTTGGAAAATCTTTCCTCAAAATCTTGTCACATTTTGAAACAACAAGCTACTGTAATTGCAACCCCACCCTCCCCCCCAAGAAAAAAGGAAAGAAAAAATTGACTTGGAATTTAGCATTAAACATTGAGGCAATAATTTCAAGCTACCTCCATACCTTCCTTTTTTTAAATTTCATCTTCACATTGTGATGTCATCTATAACCACATGCAAATATACTTTCTTCACAGAGTGTACAATCACACCAGTAGCAGGCTATAATGTACTTTTTCTGCTCAAGAGTGGTAATAATGTACAAATATTTAAAAAAATCATTACAAATTAGTTATTTCCAACTCTTATCAATGCAGGAATGGCAAAAGTAGGTTTACAGTTGTGAGTACACAAAACAAATTTTTCATGTATTATTATTTATTTAATTATTATATTGTTCATTGTTATTATTACCCTACTTTTTCCTACCCATGTATCTTCTAATCAGCCAACAATAAATGAATGATGTTCTCTCAGATATAGTAGCATATTTTTATTTTATTTTATATTTTTTCCATCACCATTTATTCCTCCTATACCCTCTTCTACCTCCATTCACCCTCCTCCCCACAATCATTACACTGTTGTCCCTGTCCTACAACCCCTGCCTCCACCTCCCCCCCCCCCCCGGCCCCCCGGCCCATCCAGAGATGTTAGCCTGCTCTCTATCTTTGAGTCTATCTCTATTTTGCTTGTTAGTTCTGGTTGTTCCTTAGATTCCACATGTGAGTGAAATCATATGGCACTTCTCTTACTCTGACAGACTTGTTTTGCTTAGCATAATATTCTCCAGGCCCATCCATGTTGTTGCAAAGGGCGAACTTGTCTTCTTTTTTTTTTTTTAATTTGTTTAAGGCCTAGCGATCCCTATAATAATATGTTGGAAAGTGAAGAAATCAATCCCTCCTTAAGTGTTGAAATTCTACAAAGAGTACTTTACACTCTAAATCCTCAGAACCCACCACAGTATTTGGCAGTTGTAGATACTCATTAGCAATTATTTTTAAGCTTTTAAACTTGAAACAAAAATATCTTGTATTTCAGTTTGCTCTTCCTGAATCCACATCATGTTTGTTTTTGTAAATTATACATTTTTATTGTATGACATCTGATTATATATGCAGCATCTCTCACTTGTCTGTTTAACATTTGTGGTTATATTTTTATTATTATGAAAGCATCTTGTCTTATTATTTTCAACTATTGGCCCTCAATTTGATGATGTCTTGTCATAATATTGTTATTCCTGGGTTTTCTTCTATTTTATTTGTTTAATATGTCTCTAAATCTCCTTGAACTCTCAACCTCACTTGATGATTTGAAAATGTAGTGCAGTTATAACACATAATAGGTAAATGTTCCTACATTGTGGTGCAAAACTTGATATTCAAAACAGAATTCAAGCCAGACTGGCTTTCCCACTTATTACCAGTGTGACATTGGCTAACATATTTAAACTAGTTATATTTAGTTTCTTTATATGCAAAATAAAAATGGTAATATCCCCTAACTCCTTGGGCTGTTGTATTAAATGAGTTGATAAATATTAATCATTCAGAACAACTAATATAGGATTTGTTTTTTTGATATCTTTATATTAGTGATTTTGTATCATTTGCATTTATTAATTGCATTCCCAATCAGCTTATAGTTATTGAGTATTGTGGGAAACTGTTTATTGCCTTCACTATCTGATAAGTGTAGACAGAGTACCCCCCACCCCACAAGGCTGGGTGCCTTTGAAGCCCTAGCAAAGGTCTAAGCTAGGTGCCACCTCTGTTTGTCCAGACAGTGGTAGCTGAAGAAACTTCCCCATTTATTATTATGTAAATCCTTGCTGATGGGCTAGTCTGCCTGTTGCAGGGGGTCACCTGCCTAAGGGTTATGCTATGGGTGCATCCCAGATCAATAAAAGCTTGGTGAGGCCTGAGCACGGGTGGAAGTCCTTCTCCTTGAGTTGTACTTTCCCACCTGGTCCCCCAATATTTCCAATTATCTCTTGTCTTTTCATTTTCATTTGTGTGCGGCTCTGCTTCCAGTTCCTGAACCCTGACCCACGTGGGATGTGGGAAGGAAACACACAACAGAGTATTTATTTAATGCAAGGACTTTTCTAAGCATTGAGGAAATAAATTTTCAGACATGTTGCCTCATAAATCTTCATGCTCTCTTAAGTATTGCATTCCTTTGGATGGATACCTACATTAAGCAATCAAGAAATGGACAAGATAACTTCAGGATGCTATGAACACCTTGTAATGTCATCATATGATCAGAGGTAAAGTTAAAGGAAGATGCCACTGAGGAGGTAGATTTTAGCTTAGATCTGAAAAACTACAAGTATGCAAACACTAACAATACCAGGGAACATAGTTCCAGGCACTGCAGCCTATCTCCACACAGTAAGTAAAAACAACAAAACAACGTTAGGGTTCACTCATATGGTTAGTTTCCCTTCTTTCAGGGATCATATTGTGTGGTGTGCAATAGGGACAACACATGCTTGTCGTTTCATTTGTTGCTTAAGATGGGAGGGTATATTCCGTCTCTTTACGTTTTGAATCCTTGTGTACGTTAAAAAGCATTTTTTATCATATTTCAAATTGGCAGAAGGGATAACAACTACGGAGTACAAAAGTTCTCATATATTTTCACCTAGAATTACAAATTAAAGAACTCCCATATACTCTTCACCCAGTTAAGTGTTTACTAACATTTGATAACCTGTGCAGCATCTCTCACTTTTGCATTACACTTACAGAGACACCACAACACACACACGCACACACACGCACACACAAGCACGCACACACAAACACACACTTTTCTGAATCTTAAAAGAGTGCTTAGATACTTCATGGTCCATTATCTCTTTATGCTTCCCAGCCTGTATTTCAAAGGACAAAGACAACTTCATTTACAAACCCAAAACAAATTTTAAACTTAGAAAATATAAGATTGATATAAGGCTATTATCTATTACATATAATATTGTTATCTATTATAATATTATCTATAATATATTGCTTAGGATACTATGATATAATTCATATTCTAATTTTACCAATTGTCCAATAACATCTTTTATGACCATAGTTCCCTCATCCAGAATCCACCCCAAGTTGATTCTTTACATGTAATTATCTTCACTTATCTCCTTTTATCTGAAAAATTTCTCCAGACTTTCTTTGTTTTTCATGGTTAACATTTTCTAGAATAACAGACAATATGTTTTGCAGTATGGCCTTCCATCTAGATTTGCCTGCTGTTTTGTCATGATTAAGTTGAAGTCATTCATATATAACAGAAATATTACAACAAATAACATTTCTTCTTTCTCAATGAACTGCATCATGAACTGCATACATAATTCTGTATGTTCCATTATGGATGAAGTTGGCTGAGGTGGTATTTATCATCATTCTACACTGGAAAGTTACCTTTTTTTCCTTTGTAATTAATTCAAATAGTTTCTCGCAAAGATAATTTGAAATTCTGCCATCTCTCTTTTCTCACCCTTCTACCTATTTTAGCATCAACTAATGACTCTTGCTTGAGTAATTTTTCACTAATTTTACAAATTTTCAAAATTTAGGGTTTTTCTACATTCATTAGTTTACATTCTGGTAGAGAAAAAATATTTTTCTTCCTCTCCTCATTTCTTTTTTTCTTTCTACTTTCTATAAATGCAGACTGTGCATATTTACATTATTTATTAGAATGTAATGCTAATGCTTGACTGGCATTATTTTTTGGTTACTCAAAGTGTTCCAGATTTGATTAGTCCCTTCAAGCTGGCTCTTTTTTTAATTCTTCTATTATTCGTGAGCATATGTTAATTTTATGGCCATAGATATTGCAATTTCATTCTGTATTTTTCTTGCCCTAGTCCTAGAAATGTCTGCTCCTCCAGTGTACTTAATTCTTTTTGGTGGAATGGTATTTAGGAACCAAAATCAGAATGCAAAGGGTTCTTACTACTATGTGTTAGGTTAGGTGGCTCAGGAGGCGGCGCAAGAAATAGAGTCCAGTGAATCAGAAAAGAAAGGAAAGGAAAAGGTTTATTCTACGTCCCCGGGAGACCCACGTACCCCCAGGACAGGGCACGTGGATTCACGCCAACAGGGAGGGGGGCGCTTTTTTTATACTGCAGTTGGGTGAGGGGTGGGGACATGAGCTGAGGAATTCTCTGCCGCAGGGGATGGGCGGGGGTATTCAGAAGAAGTCCTTATCTGTGTGGGGGTATGTGGATTCAGGGAGAAGAAGCTGGTATCTGTGTCTGGCACGTTGATCTGTGAGAAATCCCAGGGGAAGTCCATTGTCTCATCACATGTCTGCATGTATCTGATCCTGGGCTCTCTGCGACCTAACACTATGGAAATGTCATTGTTTCTAGGTTAATGCATCAGAAGAAGAGAAACCCAAAATGAACCCTTGTATTCTGTGTTTGTTGTTTTATCTGTTCTTAGAGACTATCCTAGGGTTGGAGCTATATATTTCGATTTGTTGGCATATATCTGTTATTTAAAGGCAAATTATTAAATGAAATCACTTATGGAATAAAAGTAAGAGAGTAGAAGGCTTATGATACTCTAATAATTAAATAGAGACTGTCCCCAGAAATCTTCTTGATAATATCTATGCTTCTCCTTCTTCATCAGCTCATCAGACTGGCCTTTAGCTGTTTGTTGAACTCCTTAGGCCTACTCCTGACATAGGGCTTTCAGTTTTTGCAAGATTTTTGTCTAATACATAATTACACTGGATCTTCTCATGGTTTATTCTTGGTAAAATGCACGTCTTTGAGCAAATGTCATCTCTCTGAAGACTTCTGTAACTTCTTTAATGAGGCAATCCTCACCCCTGTTTCTTGTTTTATTATCCTCTTTGTTCCTAACCATATTCTGATATATCTTGTAATTGACTTAATGATTTTGCCCATTTTCCATCTCTTATTTTCTGTCTCCCATGAATACAAGCTATGTCACCAGTGCCTAAAAATGTATCTGACATATAATTAGTTTTCAATAAATACTTGAATAAGTGAAAAAGAGATTTCCAACCAATTAGAAGAACAAAAACAATAGTTAATGAGTAATTGTCATTATAAACTCCCAAATTTTGTAATGTCAGGAGCAGAAAAGAGCTTCTTTCTGTATTTAGTATCAACGTTCATTTCAAAATGTTAGTAAGTCCAACATTCTAACTATCTTGGATAATAACTAACTTTAACTGCTTCTTTAAATCCGATTCAGTATCTAAATTCCTAAAATGTGGAACTGATCATCTTCAATTATATTACATACTAATATTTCATTATTATGAACACATTTTACCCATTCTTTCTATTGTGATATACAAATTTTCAAGTGATACTATTTTCAAGTGACAATTGCAGAGCTTTCTTTAGTGATCAAACAGTATAATGCTAATTGTTTTATTTTCTCCTAGGACATCAGATAAAGTATTTCTAATGAAAACTTCTGTCATGGCTGGCATGGCTCCAGGGATAGAGAACCGAAGGGTTGCGGATTCAATTCCTGTTCAAGGGCACATACTTGGGTTGGAGGTTCCATCCCAGGCCTGGGTGCAGGAGGCAACCAGTTGTGTGTCTCTCACACTGTTTTTCTCTCTCTCCTCTGTCTCTCTTTCTTCCCTCCTCCTTTCTACTCTCTGAATAGCAATGGAAAAAAGATATCCTCTGGTGAGGATTAACAACAACTAAACAAACAAACAAACTTGATTTATTCTTTGCTTGGATGATTTTCATTGGGGTCCACACCTATGGGCAACAAGAGCATGCTTTTTTTTTTAACATTTCATAAGGAAGATTGTCTCATTAGTATTTTAATATTTATCTGTAAATAATACTTTATCACCTGATCATAAAATTTAATTGTAAGTGTGAGCTGTAGCTAAAACTCAACATCTAATGTTCACATAGAAAAACTTACGATGTACCATTTGGAATTAATAAGGAGGACATATTTAAGTTCCTTAAATAACCAACATTTATATACTAACCTGAAATCTTATAAATATGTTGAAAGAAATAATCGCCTCAAAAAATATACTTTTCATATTAAATCATGCATTTCATGTGTTATAAAATGGTATATTAACGTGTGGGGGGAGACATATTGAGCTTCCATTTAAGAGACCAGAATAATTAAATACTCCTCTGTCCCAAATTATTGAACTTCTCTGAGCCCACATTTATCCTTCATGGATGTCATATTCCTAAATAATTATTAAATCTATTTGAGATCCAAAATGAATAGTTTAAAGTGTACCCTAATTCTAAATCATAAAATTGAATGATGTCAGAGTAATTTTAAAAATTTAGAACAGATTTAGAAAAACAATGATGCAGATTAATGATTATAAATGTGGAACAATCTATTTAATTTTTAATTTTACTTATTTTTTTCCTTGAGTTTAAAGTAGACATTATGATGGAAAAGCTTTTTTTCAAAAACCATAATTAATTTAATAAAAACTACTAAAATTGTTACTGCAAATATTGTCAGTGTTTGATATGAGGCAGACTATAGAATGACTATGCATAATGTGTATTATGCAATAAAACTAGTAAAATAATAACTTAAAATGTTCTTTATTTGGCACATTGAAACAAACAAAATAAAATTTAAAAAAATTCTAAGTAAGCCACTTGTAAATTAAAGAAAATAGAATTGTTAGAAAATATAATTTCTTAATGTTAATTTCCTAGAAATGGCATTAATTCATGTCCTTGAACTAATATAAATGTTAAATATATATGTTTACTAATATTATTTCAAGTACATGAATATATGCAGAAAGTAATTATGAGCATATTTTCTTATAGCTCAGTTATATAGCTTTGAGATGTGAAATAGAGCATGACATTCTTAGAAAGACCAGTCAGAAATTAAAATATAGCATTTATTGATAATTTTGTTATAATATAGATATTTAATTTGAATTTATGACTTTCTATAAAACCTGCTTTGTTCAAGAAAACAAAATTCTTAAATCAAGTAGGGGGGAATTTGACAAAGAAATTTAGAAACAGAACTCTTACAAAATCATCGGGAAAGCCAAAGAAGCAAAAGTTATTGAAAACTTCCAGTAGTTTTGTGAAAATCACAATATTTCAGTTATCTCTGAGAGTAGCCATTGGTCCACAAGACACTGGCAACATCACATTTCTGCCAGCAGTTATGGCCCATGCACTTGCTAGTCATTTCTACGTAAGCAAGAGTGGCATTTGCTTTTCTTCTCTCCTCTAATGCTTTTGTTAATGACTCTCATTGGTAGGATATATTCTGAAATCTTGTAAACTGTTCAGAGACTGAACCATATGTGAAAGAGGAATAATTATAAGACATATATCTAATTTTAATTAAAGAACCAGTATTTGAGTGCTTGAGAAAAATCTGAAGATGATCTTTTCTGGGATATTCTTACATATTCTGGCACTGGTTTATAGTGAATCTCTATTTTTGTATCGATAATAACAATAGAGCTAGAACTATAAGAATGATTTGAATATTTTATATTTCAAGAGGGGCTGGTTATATGGCATGTATCAATTACAATTATGAGATATTATCTATTTTTGTCTTGCTTTGTATTTGCTGTTATCATGATGTGAATCCAGTCATATGAAAGTAAGCAAGGTATGGGACTAGACACACACATATGTTCATGAGTGTTTATGTATGTGCATACGCATGCACATATATGCACATACATGACTTTTCTGTGTCTTTCAGTCTATCAAAATTCAGATAAGATTTTTTTTGTATATATTTATATGCATACTCAAGACAGTTCTTTGTTCATGTAACTTAGAGATAGGCAGTTTCATTGAGATTAAAAGTCATAACCTTTGCAATTATATCAGAGAATGTTTACATAAAATTTTTCATTCCTAAGAGGGAATACCTTAAAAATAATTTCTTTCCTGGATAATAAATAACTCAGCACAACATAATTTACTTTTGCAGATAAAATATTCTAATGATCAAGTAATTTTAGTCCTAGAAAAGAAGTCATCTTAACTCAATTAACAACAACAAAAAGTCCTGATAAAATGTGTAAGTTATTTTAACAAGTTTGAGTCATTTCTACTTTGCATGGAGTGCATAACCTTTAAAAATCTCTGAATAAAAATAAGAGAACTCCCAATGGGATAAGAGAAATTTAAGAAATAAAGAAATATTTGTTTGTCCAACTCTTTTGCACTCTAGGTATGACTGCTACAGATAGGACTAAAACTCTTATAAGAGTTGGATGAAATGATAGAGAAAATGAGAGAATGAAAGAGAGAGATAGAGAGGGAGAGAGAGAGAAAGAGAGAGAGAGAGAGAGAGAGAGAGAGAGAGAGAGAGAGAGAGAATGAGCTAAGGTACCAATTCTTGTAACTACTGTATAATTAAAATTTATTTTCTTTGGATAATGTCAACAAGTCACTCCCTTTGATCAGACCAGTTTTCTTCAGGGAAATTATTATTTCATTAAAAGCCCAAATTTCAAGATGTTCAATAACTTGGCTGGTCATAGAAATTAAATTAAAAAAACACATTTCTCTTCATTTCATCTTTTAGGCGGGAGGAATTAAAAATGATTAATAACCCCAAGTAATATTGGATTGCAATTAAAGATTACAATAGAAGAGAAGACATTGAAATAAATACTCTGATATTTCAGTTTTCACTTTCAATATAAGAGTGAAAAAGAGGAAATAAAAAAATTAAAACAGACTTGAAACACACAACTCCTTTCATCCTAAATGTAGAGGTTGTGTCCATTTTGTAAGAGAAGTAACACTTAGAAATTGCATTCAGCCTCCACAACAGTTATGTGGAAACCTCTGGCTTAAAAATATATGCATTTATTTATTTTTCCTGTGTGTAAAATAAGTCCCAGGGTACACAACCTGGAATTGTTGTGCAATGCCCTAAGCAATTTATTGCCCATATGTAGATTGTGACTCCAACCTCAAAGTAAGATCTTGTTCTTGCACAAAAGATTGTCTCTGAGCTCTAATCATTTTATCTATATTCATATCTGATAAAGGGAAAAAAGGAAGTAGCCTAAAAGAATACCTACCAGTTGGTTCAGGACACTTTAAAGAGCTTTTCCTGAAAAATCAACCACTTTCTATTTGCAAGGAAAATGCTTAAAACCATTCCACTCATTTGCAACCTTCCCAGGCATACATATTCAGATCATAAGTATTATGAAATAAATGGTGTCCCTCAAAATTCATATTTAGAAGTCCTAATTTCCAGTGCCTAAGAATGTTTCTTTAATTTTTTTAAAAAATATATTTTATTGATTTTTTTTACAGAGAGGAAGGGAGAGGGATAGAGAGTTAGAAACATAGATGGGAGAGAAACATTGATCAGCTGCCTCTTGCACACCTCCTACTGGAGATGTGCCCTCAACCAAGGTACATGCCCTTGGCCGGAATCGAACCTGGGACGTTTCAGTCCTCAGGCCGATGCTCTATCCACTGAGCCAAACCAGTTAGGGCGTTTCTATAATTGAAGGTAGGGCCTCTGAGGAGGTAATTAAGGTTCAATAAGACTGCTATCTTTACAAGAAATAAAATAGGTGACAGCAGGGATTCATGTGAACGGAGAAAAGGCCATGTGAAGACAGTGAGGAGGCGACTATCAGCAAGGGAGGGTCCTTGAGAGAAACCAAATGTGCTTACATCTTGGTATTGCATTTCGAGGCTCAGAATTATGAAAAAAAATAAAGTTCTGTTGTTTAAACCACCCAGTCTGTGGTATTTTATTATGGCAGCCCTGGCACACTAATACAACCCATAATATATATATATTTTTTTTAATTTTTCATTTCACATTAACTTTACAGTAAAGAAAATGTTGAAGAGATTTCCAAACTCCACTGTTTTTTTCTGTTTGTTCTCCCTCAATTTAGAAGTTTGAAGCTGTGGCCATAGTATACCAGACAATAAAAAATAAATAAATATATACATATCTATTTACACAGTCACCCACACATAGTTTCAATCATTTATCTCAAGTTTCATAGAAATTTCTCAGTGCTATGCTTTCACATGCCATGCCTCTAGAGCCCACATTTAGTAAACCTTGTTAACTATGTTAGGGTAAACAGGTCAAACTTCTGTTTCCTTCCCTAAATATAGAAAAACGTTGTTATGTTTATGTAACTTGTAAATGGAAACAAGTATTGTATAGTACTTACTTGTACAGGTGTATAATTATATGAGTATTGATTAATTACTGTTTAATGGGAGTTAGAGTGAGCATTCACCATCTATTGCTATGCAAAACACTTCACTTTAACAAACACTAAGAATCAGTATGAGATTTAATTAGAAGGCAACTGTGAAGTATGGAATAAGGCAAACACTTGAGTAGCAGTAAAAACAAAAAGCCCAGGTCTTGATTAGAGGAGGTAGTAGCACTGGCCTCACCTTGGTGAGGACAGAGGAATTCTGGTGCAAATAGCTCAGTCATTAACAGGATAATCTTCAGTGGAGTTCTGGACATTACTGCTAACAACCTGGCCAGGACCTGTCCTTTGAGCCCTTCCCAAAAGCCCGGGAGCTTTGTTAGTTTGCTTATTGTCTCTTTAGGTCTCCTTTTATTTTTATTTTTATTTTATTTTTTTTAAATTGTGAATAGTTCTATATTAGGTCTCCTTTTAGAAAACGTCTTCCCATTTAAAATACCTAGGTTGAATTTTAGTACCCGGAACTAATTATGTTGATAAATAAAAAAGGTAGTCAGGACTGGTTTCAAACAAACCTTTCAGAAAAGTAGAAATATGGTTAGTTTTAGAAGCATTTATATGCAAGTTAGCATTAGAGGATGGATTCACAACAGCTAAGCCATTTCTTAAGTTTTCATTTGTTTTAAATTTTCACAGATAAAGGATTACCCATACCAATGTATAGGTAAATGTATATTGAAGGCCAGGGAATTCATTTCATAGAATGAAAATTTGCTGCTATAAATTATGATTATAATTATGAAGTTCATAAGAATGAATGAGCTGCTATGGAAAGCGTGAAGTATAAAATTTCAACTTTTGATTCTTGTTATCAAAGGAGATTAAAGGTCATACAATCTCTAGGACTGCTTGAAAGAATAAAATTTCTTTTCCAGCTATAAACAGTTGTTAGGGGAAAATATTGCTGTTCTTCCAAGTACTAAATAACAATACAGGTATAACAAAAAAACTTATGCTAGATATATGCACTTATCCAGAAAAAAGTTGGAATCACTGGGAATCAAACTAATGGTTTGTTCGGTCATTAGAAAATGACTGACACTCAATGTTGGCTTATTCATGATATAAACAAATATTCCAATGCCAAGAGATATATAGGTAGAAAAATTATCCTGTGTGAACCATTCATTATTCCTTAATTACCTCTCTGGAGAGGTACCAAAAATATTCCCTTCACCAAGCAAAGGAAAACGGCCTCGGTAAGGAAAACATCAACCCAGAAACGCTCTGTACTGACTATCTTCAGTAAACTAGGGATATTAATGGGAGATTCAGTAAACTAGGGATATTCTGTCTTTGAATTGGGATCCCCAAATGTAGGGGAAAGCCAGATAGAAGTACTTAGCAACCAATGCAAGATGGTAGGCCTGTCATATTGGGCAGTAGGGTTAGAAGTGGCAAGCAAAGTAATTTACCCTCAACACTCTCTGGTAGTAGTTGTTTGTTTATTGCAATCCAAGGACAAGCTTACAAAGGTCCTAGAAGATCTATGTAACTAGGGAAAAACAAAAATAAAAGAAACCCATTGTAGAGAACATGTCAGATTTAGCCTAGCTTTTTCTGGCTTGGCTAAGGGACTTATGAAAAATGTTACCTTAGTATCAAATAGAAAGTTTATGTAAGAGCTTGGTTACCTAAGCTTTCTTTCACCACAGTCCATCTGACACTTAGGGTTGCAAAGAAAAATCTTCCCGGAAAGTATAAACCTACCCAATCTTTTAATAGAGTATCTGGCACCTTGTATTACTGAGGGTACAACAATTTTTCCTCATTGGGGTAGATGATTATTTTAGCAAAGTATTTGTCTTTTTTTGCCACTACAACTGAAGTGCAAGCATATCAAAGAAGCATGGGATGGAAGGGGAAGAAATAATTTATACAACCAAATGTTTTCTTATGATCAAATCCAGAGACGAAAACTAGAAGAGCTGAATCATATTCTTCTACTATTGCTTTTTTTAATCACTATATTTATAAATGTACTTGTCCTTTTAGTTTTATCCCTTTTCTATGCTATATGTCTTAGTAGTGGTGAGTTCTGCAATTTATTTCATAGTTAATAGAATATTGTGTCAAGGATTTGTCTAATGAGGAATAAAACATAATCCAGATATATTGTATTTGCAACTTGAAAAATTGGTAAGACTTGGGCTCATTCTTACAGAATGACTGTCCCCTTAAATTTTGTGCCCTAGGCACTATAGTCCTACCCCAATTCATATTCATTTTAGAAATAGTGTGATATTTTTGTTTTTGTTGCTCAGAATCATTTAAGAATGAAATATATGTTAAAGAATATGTTAATTTTTTTCTCCATAAGGGGCTTCAAAAGAAGTAGATGCTTCCCATTTGTAGCAGTCTAAAATATTTTGAGCACTATCATTTCCAAGCAGTAATGGCTTCTTGCATTGTAACTTCAATCCTGATATGTACAGTAAAAACAAAACAAAGCAATACAGTTCTCAGCTTTTCTTTCTGCCAGAGGACTGACATGTGGAACACAGAGTTTAGGAACTATCCGTGAAAGCCAAGCATTTTAGATTTTGATTCAGAATAAAACTCATGGAGACAATATTTTGTTAACCTAGGTCTGTGGTTGGCAAACCGAGGCTCATGAGCCACATGCGGCTCTTTGGCCCCTTGAGTGTGGCTCTTCCACAAAATACCACGTGGGGGTGTGCACATACAGTGCGACTGAAACTTCATAGCCCATGCGCAGAAATTGGTATTTTGTGGAAGAGCTGGTATTTGTGGAAGAGTCACACTCAAGGGGCCAAAGAGCATGTGGCTCGCAAGCCACGGTTTGCCAAGCCGCAGTTTGCTGACCACAGACCTAGGTGAAAGCACCATGGTATACCAGTATACCTGAATACTGCAGTGTTTGTAGCATTTTCTTATTGTTACACTAGAGGCCGGGTGCACAAAATTTGTGCACTTGGGGGAGTGGGTCCCTCAGCCTGGCCTACTCCCTCTCGCAGTCTGGGAGCCCTCGGGGAATGTCCGACTGATGGCTTAGACCCACGGGCCCGCGGGCCGGATCCAGCCCGTTTGAAATGAATAAAACTAAAACTAAAAAAAAGACCGTACCCTTTTATGTAATGATGTTTACTTTGAATTTATATTAGTTCACACAAACACTCCATCCATGCTTTTGTTCCGGCCCTCCGGTCCAGTTTAAGAACCCATTGTGGCCCTCGAGTCAAAAAGTTTGCCCACCCCTGGTAAGCCATCAGTCGGGCATTCTTAGCGTTGCCACGGAGGCTGGAGAGGCTCCTTCCACTGCTGCTGCGCTTGCCAGCCGTGAGCCTGACTTCTGGCTGAGTGGCGCTCCCCCTGTGGGAGTGCACTGACTCCCAGGGGGCAGTTTCTGTGTTGAGGATATGCCCCCTGGTGGTCAGTACACATCATAGCGACCTGTCATTCCGCCATTTGGTTGATTTGCATATTTGCCTAATTGAGTTGGTGGGAAAGCATCTCCTCTGGTTCTGTGTTTGATTCTGCGAGTTGTTCCTAACACTCAAGTAAGGGCTTGTTCCTCTTGCTCAACAGAAGATTCTGTAGACTTTCTAATAGTCTCAATAATTTCCTTACTTCTTAAACTACGGGGTATGGATTTGTTGTCTGTTTGATCTAGAAGCGAATCTTTGAAGAGCTGCTGATAAAAGTAAAGAATATTCAAATGATATTTTTTTTCTAATCATTGCAAATTCCATCGCCACTTCATAACTCACAGAGGAAAACAAATTAGCGTGTTTACTTAGACACAGTTTCATTACTCTCAAATGATGAAGCACTCCGTTATGCTACCCCAAATAAGTATTGGCCATATATGTATATAGCAGTATAGTATTGCCCTGAGGTTTAGGGTTAATTTTATACATTGACATAACTCTTTGTCTTTTTATTTGTCTTGTCTTTCATTTTAATAACTAAAAGACACTTGATCTGAAACAAACAACATAATCTTTTAGCTCTCAGGTACACATATAAAAAAAAGGCATAATGAGAAAGGATCTCACGTTATTTTAAATGCTTTAATTTGCTTTTTTGTATTGAATTGGAATATTCTCGAGAGTTCCCTTAAAGATTTTTTTCATAATATTTGTTATTAATTTGATTTTTGACTGAGTTAATTGATAAATTGAGTGTCATTACTAATGAAGAATAAGAACAGCAGAATAGGAAGAACCCAAATTAATCACAGTCAATCAAAAAGTATTTTTTTTATTTTCCCTCAAGAATTTACAAAATGTAAGCTTACTACTCCAAACATAGTACTTCTACAAAAATATTCTCATTCTATTAGAATAATGAGCACCACTGGAAACTTAACTTCACACTGAGTAATTAACATAGTAAATGAATCATTAATACGTTATGAACACAGGTTTATTTTATCTTCCTGGGCACCATCAATTCAATAAGTTGTTTTATAATTTATTCACTATATATTTCTTATTTCCTACTGTTTGGTCTTGGCCTAAATCATTGGATTTTACATCAGTCATAGAACTTATATTATACTATGATCATTAAAGTTCAATTTAATTAGAATTCACCAAATTGCATTTGGAGTTGCTGATTTGGAGACTTCAAATATATTCAAACACTCATCTTTGAAGAAAAAGCAATATAAAGTTTAAATGCTGACTAATTTATTATGTTAAATATGTTTCTCATGTTTAATTCCTTTTAAATTTTATGTCACCTAAATACTTTAAAAGATAAATCTCACTAATGTCTAGCTCTCTTTTCTACTCTTCTATGTACTAAATAATTCTAACATTAGCCAACTATAAACAATGGAATATAATAAATTATATTTTATTTTCACCTTATTCTATTCACCTTATAAAATGTTAATTATACATATAATTTAATATGTCTCTCGGCCATCTGTGTGTTCTCTTGGAGAAGTGTCTATTCAGGCCCTTCATCCATTTTTTAATTGGATTAATTGTCTTCTTTTTATTGAGTTTTATGGGTAGTTTATATATTTTGAAAAGTAACCCCTTATCAGAACTATCCTTGGCATATCTGTTCTCCCATTCAGTGGCTTCCTTTTTCATTTTGATGCTTGTTTTGCTGTTGTTGTTGTTGTTGTTGTGCAGAAGCTTTTTAACATAGGTAATCATCAGAGAGATGCAAATTAAAATGACATTGAGGTACCACCTCACACCTGCCAGAAATTTACCATCAATAAATCAACAAACAACAAGTGCTGGTAAGGAACTCTAGTACACTGCTGGTGGGAATGCAGACTGGTACAGCCACCATGGAAAAAGTGTTAACTTTCCTCAAAAAATTAAAAATGGAGCTGCCATTTGACTCAGATTCATATGTGGAATCTAATGAACAAAATAAACAGATGAATAAAATAGAACCAGAGACGTGGAACATGGAACGGACTGATTAATCTCAGAGGGCATTTATATGCATATATGCTTTGCCCATGGACACAGACAAAAGAGTGTTAAAGGCTTAGAGCAGGGTGGGAATCAGGTCTAGGGGAACAATGGGGAGACATCTGTAATACTGTCAACAATAAAGATTTAAAAAAGAAATTTAAAGTATGAATTTCAAAATGTAATACAAAATGTTTTACATATGTTGATTCATAATATCTGTCTAAATATTAAGTATTCAGTGAAATGTGGAAAAATAAATCCATTCTTAGATTGATATGATCTTCTATCAGTGCAATGCAACTCAAACAGATGAGGAGATTCTGAATAGTTAAGAATATTCTTAGACCTTCTCCCAGTATCAAGAATTTCATTAAGAAAAAGCAAAGCATCCTATCTAATAAAAGGGTAATATGCAAATAAACCATCACTCCGTCACAAAGATGGTGGTGCCTATAGCCACAAGATGGCAGCGCCCAGTCCTCTCAGCCCCACCAGAGTTCCCCAGTCCCAGGGGGTGGCTCCTGAGAGCAGGCAGTGTGAGCAGTCTGGCAGAATGCTTGCTTCTTCTCGATGAGGCAAGCGTTCCAGCCCTTCTGTGGTGGGGGGTGGGGTGGTGGGGGGAGGGATTGGGAACACTTGTGTAGTTGCCTGACAATGAGGCAAGCATTCTGTACCTGGCCACAGATGGGCCTCTGGGCTGCGGAGAGCCTCTGGGCAGCAGGCACGGAGCGGCCAGACCCCGCAGAGAGCTACTGGTGCAAGGATTCGTGTGCAGGGGTAGTAGTATTAAAATATTTCCTCTAATTAATACCCTTTTAATATGCATGAATTTCATGCACCGGGCCACTAGTGTATACATAAAAGGACTGTGTATCTCAATATTTATTGTAGGTGGCTGCTGTTGCTGCTTTGCATTATGCTAAAATTATATTTCCTCTGAAAGGAGTTTTTAGGGGTAAAATAGGCAGGTTTAAGGAGTTTTAGGAATTAGGAGGCCCATGAGCTACAAAACAGGGTGGCTGGAATCTGCCAAAAGGCATACATTCACAGAATAAAGGGAGAGGAATACACTCATTTACAGAATAAAGGGGAAAGCCACAGGGAGTAGTAAAACAAAAGGGAGAAAAGAAGGGGTACCCTAAGTGGGGTTTGAGCTCTGAAGCTGCTATAGTGACCAATCAGAGGGGATATCAGGACACAAAGTACTGCAGCCTTTATAAACCTTAGGAAAGAGGGACTTAGTGGGTCTCTCCTCCTCCCCACGTGGGAGTCTGTGCTTGTTTCCCAATAAATTTCCACCTTTTCCTATACCACGTTTTGTCCGTGGCTTCATTCTTCGAATCCACCTGGACAAGGACCAGGGAAATCACCTTTGCATCCTTTCCAGAGGAAAACAACAGGTTCTAGTTTAATTTCTGCATTTCACCTCTATCCATATATACATTTTTACTTTGTTATTAAAATACTAGAGGCCCGGTGCATGAAATTCATGCACTCAGGGGGACCCTCAGACCAGCCTGTGTCCTCTTGAAGTCCAGGAGTCCAAGAGCCCTTGGGGGATGTTTGACTGATGGCTTAGGCCCACTTCCCAAGGGGAGCGGGCCTAAACCATCAGTTGGTCATCCTTAGCACTGCTGTGGAGGCGGGAAAGGCTCTTGCCACTGCCGCTGTGCTTGCCAGTCATGAGCTGGCTTCTGGCTGAGCAGTGTGCCCCCTGTGGGAGTGCACTAACCACCACGGGGCAGCTCCTACATTGAGCATCTGCCCCCTGGTGGTCAGTGCATGTCATAGAAACCCCACTGGTGCACAATCACTGCCAAAGAGGGATGCAGGAAGTTGGCCAGCCCGGGAGGAACCATGGGAGGGCTCCAGGGTGTGACCAGCCTGTCTTGCTCAGTCCCGATTGACAGGACCCCAGCAGCAATCTAACCTACCAGTTGGAGCATCTGCCCCCTGATGGTCAGTGCACATCATAGCGACTGGTGGACCAGTTGACTGTCTGACCCCTGGTGGTCAGTGCATGTCATAGCGAGCGGTTGAGAGACCTTAGTATATCATTAGCATATTACGCTTTGATTGGTTGAATGGACAACCACATGACCAAACACTTAGCATATTAGGCTTTTATTATATAGGACTAGGGGCCCGGTGCATGAAATTCGTGCACTGGGTGTGTGTGGGGGGGGAGTGTCCCTCAGCCCAGACTGCCCCCTCTCACATACTGGGAGCCCTCAGGCGTTGACCCCCATCACCCTCCAATCGCAGGATCGGCCCCTTGCCCAGGCCTGACACCTCTGGCCTAGGCGTCAGGCCCGGGCAGCGGGGACCTGCAGTGGCAGCGGGGGGTGCCACGATCGCGCGGGCTCCGCCCCTGCCCCTGCAGGACGCCTCTGGCTGAGGCATTCGGCCCGGGCAGCGGGGACCCACAGCTGCAGCGGCCCCGCGATCGTGGGCTTCACTTTTGGCCCAGGCAAGGGACCCCTAGCTCCTGGGACTGCCAGCTTCAACTGTGCCCAGCTCCCATCGCTGGCTCCACCCCTACTTCCTGCTATCACTGGCCAGGGTGGCAAAGGCGCCTGATTCTCCGATCATGGCTGGGGGGCAGGGCAAAGGCGGCCCCAGGGCCGCCTTTGCCCTGCCCCCCAGCTCTTAGCTCCCCCCTGGGTTTCCGATCACTGTCAGTGGCAGGGGGCTTCTTCCTGCTTTCCCTTTCGCCTCCCTGCATTGTGCCTACATATGCAAATTAACCACCATCTTGTTGGCAGTTAACTGCCAATCTTAGTTGGCAGTTAACTGCCAATCTTAGTTTGCAGTTAATTTGCATATAGCCCTGATTAGCCAATGAAAAGGGTATCGTCGTACGCCAATTACCATTTTTCTCTTTTATTAGTGTTGATGCTATGTCACAAACTCAAAGACACAGGTGAAAGTTTCAACAGTGACATGAGTTTCATTTTTAGAATATTCCTAAGAAGATGCTATGAGGCAAACATAGAACAGTAGTTTGTACTTTCTAATTTTCTTCTAGGAGAAGAATATTTGCAGTAATTTAATTCTGTAGTTAATTAATAATATAAGATATAAGTAGAGTGCTTCAAAATATTCATAACAATGTTTAAATAGAAGTACATAGAACTCTCCCATACAGAGAAAAACCTCTGACATGCACGCTAGTTGCTGAGATACCAAGTCATTTTGCTCAAGATAATGAATTTGACTTCCATATGAAACATCTTCTAACAAAAAGCACAAATAATTTGAATGTGATGGGAAGGGTGTAGTTAGTTTATACCTACTTTAATCTGTGTATGTCTTTAACACTTAAGCCAAAGCAGTGACTCCAAGAAAGCCCATGAGACATATAGAGCAGTGGTTGAACTAAAGAAAGGTTCATGGAGACAGACTGACTGCCTTAATATCCCAGCTTGTCATTCCCAAGTAACATGACCTTGCGTAGATTACTTAACTCTGCAGAAGGTCATTGGAAAGGTGGATTGAATTAATATATGTGAAGTTCCTAAAAATATACTAGGCTTGCTATAAGCACTATATAATTAATGTAATATTGGGCCCATGTCTAATATAGTCCCATTTTATTTGGATCAATCTGAGATGATCAAATGACAGTATTTGTCCCCAGAAACATAAAGGACAGAATAAAATATTCATGTAGGTTAAGCGAATGAAAGCTGCTCAACTTCAGGACTGACCAATGACTTCAGAAAACTACTGCAGAACAAGACATTAGATTTTAGATTTGTCAATCTAAGCCTACTGCTTTCTGATTCTAGAAGTATCAGCCCTAAGTTAAGAGCATTTTTTGCCCATCCAACGTGGCTCAGTGTTTGAGCATCAACCTACGAACCAAGAGGTCATGGTTCGATCCCAGATCAGTACACATTTCCAGCATTGAAAAAAAAAAAAGCATTTTTGCTCAAGCAACTGTATTTTTCTGTAGAACTGCACACATAGTAAGAGTCACACTACATTTTGGCTTATTGAGTAAAAAGTCATTAACATTACTAAAGTAATTCTGTTTGCAAGTAATGTTTGAATATGATTTTGGTACCTTAAAATATGATTTGGTTATAATCACATCACATTACAATTATAAAATCTGTATGTAAACATCTTTTTTTTACTGGAATATAAATGACATTTTTGTGCTACAAAGTTCTATGCAAATGAGCTTTATGCTGTCAAAAGTCTTAAGCTTATACAAATATTACATTAAAAGTTAAGCTTGCCATGACTGGTTTGGCTCAGTGGATAGAGCGTCGGCCTGTGGACTCAAGGGTCTCGGGTTCGATTCCAGTCAAGGGCATGTACCTTGGTTGTGGGCACATCCCCAATGGGGGGTGTGCAGGAGGCAGCTGATTGATGTTTCTCTCTCATTGATGTTTCTGACTCTCTATCCCTCTCCCTTCCTCTCTGTAAAAAATCAATAAAATATATTTTTTAAAAAAACTTAAGCTTAAGTAACATAAGTAAAGTCTGGAGTTTGGAAACACATTAAGTGCTATATTTTTATTTGTTAATAGAAAGTTACTGGTAGAAAAAGTTACTGGTACAATTTTAGAAATGTAAATGATCAGTAGCTTTTTCTCATATTAAATTTCTCTCAGCTCCAACCACACACTCTAAATATATGCAAACCTTTGGGTTCTCAGCTAAATATCAAAAGTCTTTCCCAAGTTTTTAATGAGCTACATATTTGATTTGGAACTTTAAACATTTTGATGAAAATGCCAATTCTAATAACATAACATTTTTATTTCTTTTTAACACAAATATAGTATCAAATGATGGTAATATTTTTTCACAATTTAGTTCTTTTTGGAAGCTCTTGATATAGGAAATAGTCTCTAGCAAATGAAAAAGTTATTTGTAGACTAATATAAATAACTTTTCAATTTATTAACACTGCCAACAAAATGCAAAAAAAAAACCCCACACAATGATATTCATCTGCTAAACATTTGATCAAATGAATTGGTAAATAAAAATATTACAATAATTTAATCCCAAATTTTTTGTAGATATCAGCAATTATAATACAATTTTAATTATTGAAGGTTACTCTATAAATATCCCAGTACAAGTACAATGAAGTGATTTAAGTATTCATTTTCTTTTTTATTCTGTTTAAATCTTTATTGTTGAAAGTATTAAATTTGTCCCCTTTTTTCTCCATTGTCCTCTTCTAGCCTCCCCCACTATTCCATAAATAAAACCAAAATGTGGGATGTTGAATCTGAGTTCGTTCCTTGTCTTGGGAAATCAAAGAATGAAGTCATGGACAAAAACTGTTAGCAGGACTGAAGTTTACTGAGAGCATCCATACGAATTAAAGTCTATTGGTCCATGTGCAGAGCCCCACATGACCATAAGCCACATGGGTGAAGTGGAGCCCATCTCCTATCATAGGAGCACCCAGTGCAGCTGGGGAGGAGGGAGACATTCACTTTTTTATTTATATGCTTGTTAGTTCTTCATTAATCCTTTTGAAGAATTTGGGTTTAGCAACATCCTTGAGATTGGTTTTTACACCTTATTATCTTGTGATTGGTTATCTGCAAGCTGCCTGTCTTAGCAATATCCATACATTTTAAAGTTTATGCCTCTCCCACGCACCCTTCCTCCCCCCCCCCCCCCCCAGTTGGAGTGTCTTAGTAACTCTGCCTAGTTGGGTTCTTGGGTTTTAATTTCCCTTCCCATGGTCCTGCCCCTATCTACCTAGCTTCCCTCTGTCTCCTCATAACTATTCATTTAAAAAAGGTTTTCATTTAATCAATTTATTATTATAATTCATTGCCAAGTAAGTGCTACTTTGTCAGTTTATAAAAAAAGGCTTTTCTTTTTTTAAATTAAATTTATTGACATGACATTTGTTAATAAAATTATATCAAACACACAATGCAAAGTAAAGATGATGTATTATAGAATTCTACACTTAAAATCTTTATAGTTTTGTTTTTTTTCTAAAGCAACTCAGATGTCAACATGAAAAATGTATAAACTGCCCTAGCTGGTTTGGCTCAGTGGATCTTAGGTTTGATCCCAGTCAAGGGCACATATCTGGGTTGGAGGCTAGATCCCTGGCCCTGGTCAGGGAGCGTGCGTTGATATGTGTCTCTCACATTGGTGTCTCTCTCTCTCCTTTCCACTCTCTCAAAAAATAAATGGAAAAATATCCTCAGGTGAGGATTAACACACACACACACACACACACACACACACACACACACACACAGTACAAACCTGCAGAGAATTTTTATGAGTTTATTTGAGTCAAAGTGATATCAATTGCCAGAAAGCAAAATCTCAAAGGATTGAGAAAATACTCTGGAGAATAGCTGTTTTACAGCTTATTTTATGTATTAGAATCAAAAGAGATGACATAAGGGAGTTGCATGAAATACATTGGTGGTAAATGATGGAGGTGGGAGAAAGCAAGTGAAGGTATCTCTGAGATTAAATAAACAGTAAAAGAGAGACACGTGCCTCTTTCACATTGGTGAGTATAGCATAGTTAATAATTAACACTTACAGCACATAGAGTTGGTATTAGGGGAACAAGATCATAATGAGGGTGCTCTGTGTCTCCTGCTCTAGTGCAGTGGGTATACCCTGAAGGGTCTAGAAAAAAGGGTTTACTCTGACATTCCAAAGGTATGTTATCTTAGATGCAAAAAGACAAGAGACAGGCTCATTTGAAGTAAAGATTTACCTTTGTTAAGGAAGCTGCAGGCCTAGCCCCTGTGACTTGCTTTTAGTCAGGAATTGTTATGTTCAGACCATCCTAAGTGGTTACTTTCCATCACTGAGTTGTAGAGACCATCAGGCAGGTCTTCCCTGAGCCTGTCAGGTTTAGTATGTGGCCCCTTTTGCACCCACAGAAATAAACACATAATAAGATATCATAGGCTTCTTTGTATTTTTGTTGTAATAAATAAATGTTCTAAGCAATGGGCTTTATGAAAAAACTAGTATCCTGGTGCATGAATTCATGCATATTGAAAGGAAATTAGTTAGAAGAAATATTTTAATATTGCTATTCACATCTTGCTAATGAAAAGAAAATAGGATTCTACTGAGTCTCCCTTCTACCTACTCCAGGACTTCTGTGAGGATCAAATGAGATGAGGCATGGGAAAACGCTTCACAAACATTTGGTTAAATTGTAAAATGTTTGCATCTGGCTATAAAGCAAGTCAGATTCCTGGGCTGAAGAAACTCCAAGGAGGCTACTTACTAGGAGAGGAAGCTGGGCGTTGCTATGTCATTACCCGGCACCCACAGCCACCATTTCCAGGCTGGGCTGGGCTGAGGGCTGCATTTTGTGCCATGGGGTCTTGGCAGCATTGGCTGCAATTTGGTGGGGTGTCGCTCTGGAGTAGGGGTGAGGCCTGTGTCCCACTTGGGGGAAGCCGAGTGTTGGTTTATCGTGCCAGGTCCCTGGTGCCATTTATTTTTAAATGGCCAGTGTGCATCATAGCAGTTCCTGCATTGATCATCTGTCCTCTGGTGGTCAGTGGGCATCATAGCTACCAGTCTGACAGATGGAGACTTAGCTATATATATATCTACACTAATAAAAGAGAAAAATGGTAATTGGCGTACGACGATACCCTTTTCATTGGCTAATCAGGGCTATATGCAAATTAACTGCCAACTAAGATTGGCAGTTAACTGCCAACAAGATGGCGGTTAATTTGCATATGTAGGCACAATGCAGGGAGGCGAAAGGGAAAGCAGGAAGAAGCCCCCTGCCACTGACAGTGATCGGAAACCCAGGGGGGAGCTAAGAGCTGGGGGGCAGGGCAAAGGCAGCCCTGGAGCCGCCTTTGCCCTGCCCCCCAGCCATGATCAGAGAATCAGGCGCCTTTTCTGCCCTGGCCAGTGATAGCAGGAAGTAGGGGTGGAGCCAGCGATGGGAGCTAGGCATGGTAGAAGCTGGCAGTCCCGGGAGCTAGGGGTCCCTTGCCTGGGCCTAAAGCAGAGCCCACGATCGCAGGGCCGCTGCAGCTGCGGGTCCCCGCTGCCCGGGCCGAACGCCTCAGCCAGAGGCATCCTGCAGGGGCAGGGGCGGAGCCCGTGCGATCGTGTCACCCCCCGCTGCCACTGCAGGTCCCCGCTGCCCGGCCCGGACGCCTAGGCCAGAGACATCAGGCCTGGGCAAGGGGCCGATCCTGCGATTGGAGGGTGATGGGGATCAACGCCTGAGGGCTCCCAGTATGTGAGAGGGGGGAGGCTGGGCTGAGGGACACTCCCCCCCGCCCCACACCCAGTGCACGAATTTCGTGCACAGGGCCCCTAGTATGAACTATAAAAACACAGCAAGCCTCAGTTAATATAATTACCAAATATGTTTCCTGGTGATTTAGAGTGCAAATGGTGGTGGTGAAAGGGGGAAAAAAAGTTAAATTAAAGCAAAACCAAAAAAAATTGGATAGTAGAGAGGAAAAGAATAGCAGAGATTAAAGAATTTTAACTTAGTGATTATAACTCCATCAGATTTATGCAAATGTAAAATAGCCAATGCTTACAAAAAAAAAATGCCATAGGGTACTGAACAAGTTTTATATTCAAGTCATATTAGAAAAACAGAAAAATAGAGGGAAGCAAGTTTGAAAATAAAGACAAATTGCATAATGACTACCAGTCCAGACTGAGAGTGGGCATTCTCCAAATGTTGGCTATGAGTAATCAATATCCTCAGTTCACAAGGGCAACTTTTGTTTAAAACAATATTTAAATGGAAAACAAAGACACTGTCAGTTGCTGCCATCAATGGAGATCCGAAAAAAAATGAAAAACTATTTTTTATCACTGACATCTTATTATTTAAAACTGGCATTGCACTGTAGGCTAAAAATTTTAGTTGGCTAAAATCGTTGAAACCAACTTAATTTAACTTGTATCCTTTGAATTTCCACCAAGCTTCCTGAAGTAACTTTAGCCAACTAAATTCATTCGAATGGTGCCAGATGAGATCATGCTACCAGACTGCAGGGTAAACAAGAGCAGTACAGAGCATTCAAGTGAATTTGGATATTCCAGTCTTTGGTACCATAGAACAAGAACCCCAGTGGTGTAGTAGCATTAATAAAGTATTGAGTCTCTATGGGCAAAGTGAAAATGGTATAAATCAACTGTTCAAATCAGCTAACCCATGCAAACAGCTCTTTTAGGTGTTGCTGATAAAGTAGTGAACAGCAAAAAGGAGGTTCAGTTCCTGCCTTATCATGCTTATATTATAAGGGAAAGATAGAAATAAAGTCAACAAATAAATATATGATATGGCTTTTAGAAGGTATAAATGCTTGGTAGAAGTTATTATAAAAGTCAAATGGTGTAGATATATTTTTTAGAAAAGTGATACTTAAGCAGGAGACTAAAAGAAGGCAGAAAATATGCTATGGGGACACTTGTGGTGTCCCATTCAGAAGGCAAACCAAGGATGCATTTCTCACAGGGAGCTTCCTAAACACCTTCAAAAGCAGCAAAAGGTGAGTGAGACTGGATTTACTCTAATAACAGTTAGGTAGGTGTGCCAGGTGATTCCTCCTCCCCTGAAGCATAGAGTAGGAGCAGGATTCTTTGACATTATCTGAACATTCATTGTGCCTGAAACTTATCTCATTTTCCTGAACACCTTGCTGCTGCCATGAAAGTTATTGGAACTGCAAAATCAGTACAAATAGTCAGTAGCTCTAAGGATCATTAGAAAAAATATGGATTTTCCAAAAGACAGACTATATCATTAGTGAGTTCTATTTGGAAGTGTGGTCTTTTGAAACAAAGATAATTATGTGTCACGTTCGACTTACTGCTAACTATATTCAGGCAAATGGCATTTGGGGTCAAATTATGTGGACTGTCTTTATTATTCTGAAGGTCTGGCTTTCTTTTCTATAGGATTGGCCTGACTTGGAGCCATATGCTTTGAAATATCAGACACCTATAAATGTTTAGCTTCAAAGTAAAATATGCTCATTTTTATACAGATGATTGGTGTCATCTAAATATACCATTTGTTATGATACTTGCTGACTTGATTTTGGAATTTATAACATACTATAGAGGCTAAGTGCACAAATCCATGTACTAGTGGGGTCCCTCGGCCTGGCCTGCAGGCCGAAACCAGCTCTCCAACATCCCCTAAGGGGTCTCGGATTGTGAGAGGGCACAGGCCAGCTGAGGGAAGTCACTGGTGCACAATCAGGGCCAGGGAGGGACACGGGAGGTTGGCCAGCCAGGTAGGGGCCGCAGGAGGGCTCCAGGACACGTCTGGCCCATCTTGCTCAGTCCCAATTGGCCAAACCTCAGCAGCAAGCTAACCTACCAGTCGGAGTGTCTGCCCCCTGGTTGTCAGTGCATGTCATAGAGAGTGGTTGAGTGGCCTTAGCATGTCATTAATGTTAGGTCGGAGAGAGCCCAGGATCAGAGACATGTGATGAGACAATGGACTTCCCCTGGGATTTCTCACAGATCAACGCGCCAGACACAGATACCAGCTTCTTCTCCCTGAATCCACATACCCCCACACAGATAGGGACTTCTTCTGAATACCCCCGCCCATCCCCTGCGGCAGAGAATTCCTCAGCTCATGTCCCCACCCCTCACCCAACTGCAGTATAAAAAAAGCGCCCCCCTCCCTGTTGGCGTGAATCCACGTGCCCTGTCCTGGGGGTACGTGGGTCTCCCGGGGACGCAGAATAAACCTTTTCCTTTCCTTTCTTTTCTGATTCACTGGACTCTATTTCTTGCGCCGCCTCCTGAGCCACCTAACCTAACAATTAACATATTACACTTTGATTGGTTGAACAGTCAACCAGACACTTAGCTTATTAGGCTTTTATTATATAGGATGAGTTCCATGTAATTTAGTGGCAAGAACTTTAGACAGAGTTAAGTGACAGACATTCAAAATCAGGTCTTCTACATATTAAGTTGATGCAGCCATGCTATAAATACATTTTCCTATGCACACTGCACATATCTTATTTTGAAGTGAAAACCAAAATGGGAACAAATACAATATTTGTATTTGCATGTGGCCCGTGGGCCATAGTTTGAGGACCCCTGAACTAAGGAATGAAGAAATAGCAATCATCATAGCGGTTACTACCTAGATAAGTTGTAATTATTAATCAATTAGTAAAACAATTAAATTCATTTGAAGTATATAATATACTTGCATATTTTATATATTATAAATATAACAAAATATAAATATATAAATATATGTAATGGATCATTAGTCAGCCTTAGAGGAGGGAATCCTGCAATTCTGCCATGTATGACAACATGAATGAATCTGACAATCTCCGTGCCAATTGAAATAAGTCCATCACAGAAGGATAAATGCCACCATCCCACTTGTATGGGATACCTAAAACAGTCAAACTCATTGAAGCAGGGAGTAGAATGGTAAATTGCCAAGAGTTGGGGGAAGGAGAAAATGAGGAGTTGTTCAATGGGTATAAAGTTTCAGTTCTGCAAGATGCATTAAGTTCCAATATCTGCTATACAACATAGAGCATATAGTAAACAATACTTCATTGTACACTTAAATATGTGTTAAAAGAGTAAATCTAATGGGAATATTTCATGCTAAGTCTTTTTACCACAATTAAAAAACAACACAGAAAACATCTACATTGGTTTATCAGTATAAATGTGCTATTAAAGCTAAATATCTTGATTTATTCTTAAGGGGACATTTGTTTTCCTATTATCACCATGTTTGTAATGGATTCACTAAGTTAGTTTCCTGTATAACAAAAGCATAATATGCAAATCAACTGAACAACCGAACAGCGCAAGGACCATCTGGACAACTATCCAGATGACCACGAGACCACGCTATGACCCCCACTGATGCCAAGCCAGCCAAGGTGGGTGCGATGCAATTGGTCAGGGGCCCAGCCATTGTCCCATGATCGCCGTGCAGAGGGAGGCCCAGGCTGGCGGGGTGATCAATAGGGGGGGCTCCATGGGCTCCATGATCACCTCAAAGAGGGAGGCCCAGGCCACCAACTGGCAGGCTATGGTGGGTGAATGGGGCCTCCCTCTGCAAGAGAAGCCCGGGTTCCGGGTGCTGGCGGCCAGAGGGAAGCCCGGGTCCTGGGTGTTGGTGGGAAGCCGGTGCTGGCAGCCAGGAGAAGGAAGGCCTACTTTTGCAGAATTTCGTGCATCGGGCCTCTAGTTTATAATAAATATATATGGCCCAGTTTTCAAAGTTTATAATTTTGTAAATATATAAAACTTCTAAAGGTAATCTGTTCTGACTGTAGTAACAGAAAGGGGAATGGATTAATTTTGTTGTTTTTTATCATACACTGGGAAATGTTTGAGGTGTGGTATTCACAGAAAAAATGTATGCTTATTTTTAGAGTTATTGGAAAAACCTTTTCTCTGCATGTAAAGATATAAAGACTAATGACATAATTCCCCCCCATACTGGAGACAGACAATGCATTTTTTTCAGGTATCGTGTTCCTTAGCTGGTTGTTTGACTTAGAGATGAGCACATGGCCCTATTGAAGACATTAAGAGCAAAAGTATGTATTTCTGCTGGAGCAACCTGGGGATGATGTTCCTTTCAGTGGACTTGTAAGTAGTAGGATGTATGTCTGAAGGAGCTGAATATGGAAACTGAAGATGAAGCCAACATGGAGGAGAGCAGAGGCACTGACTGCTGGTGCTACCCTTTGAGCTTATTGGTCAGATCACCACAAAAGGAGTTTTACTGAGGACTGTTTTTAATTATATGACTTTTAACTTACATGACTTTGGATTGAGTTGTCTGTTGCTTAAATAAAAGAGTCTATAATGGTGTTATTTAGAAATTACTATCAGAATAGGTATCAAAAGGTTTCTGCAAACCTATGCTAAGAAATATATTAAACACAGTGGCAAAAGGACTGCATTTCCAGTCTTTTCGTTAACTACGTATCTTCGGAAATATGGTTCTGGCCCTATTACTAGTACTTCACTTACTAACAGTGTTTTTTGGTGAATCCCTTAATCTTTCCTAAACTCTTATTCATATTAATTTTCACTTCAATTTCATTTTCTCTCTCCCCTTAAGGGATTGTTTATAGGATTGAATGCACACAGGCTTTACACTTACTCTTACTGTAGAATTCTCTGTTCTTTTATAATATCTTCGCTTTTGTCTCCTGTCTAGACCCTGTGTTTCCCCAGCACACATTTCCACATTCTGAAATGGCCATTATTCTACTTAAAAACCATTTAGTCTTATAATTTTGAAAATCTTCAAGTTAAAATATTGCATATATATAGTGTTTACTCATTACTGTGACCATTTAAGCAATTATTAATTGTAATTGCCAATTATAAAACAATAAAAATACTATATTGCGCCAAAAATTCTCTTCTTTTTGGCACTTACATTTCTATTTTTCTTGTCACTTTTCTAATCACTTAGATTTTAGAATCTTTCTAGCTCACAGGATCAAGCACATTCCCTATATCAATTTTTATCTAATTTGAATTAGTAGAAATAATTAAGGGACAGAGATTGTAGTTTCTTTCTGGGTTATGTTCTTTCTGAGTAAAAATTAAAAGATGACAAAATTTATAATGCATTGATAAATTTAAATTGAATTTGAAGAAAGTATAATAGCCAATTACGCTCATGCTCAAGTTCAAACAACCACAATTAAAAGTAAAGCTACATTTTTATTTTCAGTATATTTATAATTAGACTAGAAGTCCAGGGCACAACATTTGTGTACTGGAGGGGGGTGTCCTCAGCCTGGCCTGCGCTCTCTTGCAGTCCTAGACCCCTCGGGGATGTCCATCTGCCTGCCAGCAGGGAGCAGGCCTAAGCTGGCAGGTGGACATCCCCCAAAGGGTCCTTAGTGCTGCTGCAGAGGCGGGAGAGGCTCCCACCACCGCTGCTGCACTCGCCAGCTGTGAGCTTGGCTTCTGGCTGAGCGGCGCTCACCCTGTGGGAGCACACTGCATTGAGAGTCTGCCCCCTGGTGTTCACTGCATGTCATAGCGACCGGTCATTCCACTGTTTGGTTGATTTGCATATTGGCCTTTTATTATATAGGGCTAGAGGCCTGATGCACAAAATTCGTGCAAGAGTAGGCCTTCCTTCCACAGGCTGCCAGAACCGGCTTCTCTCCGGCATCTAGGACCAAGGCTTCCCTCACAGCCCAAGCTTTGTCCAGAAGGTTATCCAGAAGGTCTAATTAGCATATTACACTTTTATTATTATGGATAGTTGCTTACTTATAAAACTATTCTTCTTAATGTAAGTTATTTTATAAGATTATTCCTGTCAATTACTTCTCTCCATAGTCATCTGATCTATATGGAAACATTTGCAAACTAAAAATTATAACCATCAATAGACCAGTGGGAAAAAAGTTGATACACATATACATTAGAATATTGCTCAACTATTAAAAAGAATATTTTACCATTTGAAACAATAATGGAGCAAAAAGGTATTATGCTAAGTGGAATAAGTCAGAGAAAAACAAATACCATGATGTCACTTACATGTGGAATCAAAGCACAGAATAAAGGAACAAACAAAACGGAAACAGGCATATAATACAGAGGACAAATTGATGGTTGCCAGAGGAAGAGGAATTCCAGGGCTGGATGTAAAAGGTGAAGGAATTAAGAAGTACAAATGGGTAGTTAAAAAATAGTCACGAGGCTTTAAACTTCAGCATAAGGAATGTAGTTGATAACATTGTAATAGCTATGCCTGGTGCTAGGCAGGTACTTGAATTAATGAGGGGATCACTTTGTAAACATATAATTGTCAAAAACCTTTTGTAATCAGAAAAAAGTAAATGAAAATTTTAAAAATTCCAGGATTTATTTACATTGGCAGGCAATAATAATTAAACTGCATATTACATATTTTTAATCTTTATTTGGTCTAATTTTTTGGCTGTATGTAATATTTATAAAATTGGAAAAATGCAACAGTAATAAACTAAAATGAAAAATAAAATGATTTTCATAACCTATTCTATTTCCTTAAGTTTGGGCAAAAATTTTATTTGCCCCAAAGAAAATCATTGTTATTTATTATTGTTAGGGCCAATTAACAAGTGAAAATACTTCAAATGGGAAAAGAAGAGGGGCTCATAGTGAATTCCTTTGTCTGAGTGGGTTCCTCATGAAGTGTTAACGTTTCTGATTGGAAAATCCAACCAAATGGAGAGCGCACCTCCGAACACAAATGTGGGATGCCTGCGCTCTGCTTAGCTACTAAATTGATAATATAAGACCAGTGGGGGGAGAAGTAAATGCAAATTTTAAATATGGAATTTTTATAGTGATTATATTTTATAATTCTAGGAAATATGAATATATATTATTAGGTTTTGTATATTTTCTGTTAGGAAAAATGTAGTTTTTATTGGTGCTTATTCTCTGTAATTAAAGAGAAGAATAAGCCATCTATTAAAGCTGCAAATGTCTCAGATACATGCACTGTAGGTTACTGCTCAGATATGAAAAGATAGCTTCTTAGGTACTATGTGAATACAATGACAGAATCTAAATTTTAAAAAAAGTTTAAAAAGTTATATATTTTATCTTAAACTAGCACTTACAATCAAAATTGGTAGTAATAGCCCTAGCCGGTTTGGCTCAGTGGATGGAGTGTTGGCCTGCGGGCTGAAGGGTCCCGGGTTTGATTCCGGTCAGGGGCATATGCCTAGGTTGCAGGCTTGATCCCTGGTGGGGGGCGTGCAGGAGGCAGCCAATCTATGGTTCTCATCATTGATGTTTCTATCTTTCTCTCCCTCTTCCGTCCTCTCTGAAATCAATAAAAAAATATATTTTAAAAAATCGGTAATAATATTTTTGAAAAGAAAATAATATAACACCTGTGTGTTTGTATATGTGTATATGTACGCATATACATATGCATCATATAAAATACATATTACATTTCATACATATACAGATATATAGATATAAATCATAAGCCATATCACATTTCTGTACTGAATTGACTGTTCTATTAAGATTGGCACTGAACTTTACTTAGGTTCTTCATTGAATGATACTAGAGAAAACTCACCAAATGTTTAAAATAATTAACAAAAATAATAAAGAGAAAAAGAATGTTTGTTATATTCACCCTATAATGGTCTTAAAATACATCAGGAAATATTGTCACTGACTGGGCTACTTTTTTACAGTTATACAACTTTCCATACAATGGAAGACAACAAAGAAACAATAATAAGCCATTATTATTAGACATTTGCCATATACTCATTCCTGCACTTTGCTGTGAATAATACATTTTATAATATTACTTGCAAGTCTCCTTTCACTAAAACTAACAAAACCAAAATTTATGTAGATGATTCAAAAAGGGCACCTAATTAGCCATCTTTAAACAAATTACATTAGCCAGAGAAAAAGACATTCATGCTCTGCCTCCTGCCCATGTTTAGAGCCCTGGTGTCACTTTCTATAAAGTGCATATTGAGCGATCACACAATCAGTGCGATAATTGTTTCTACACTGAGAAGTTCATACTTAATCCTTGAGCTCAGGCATCACTATTAGTGCACAATTGAGCCAAGTGAGTGCCTAATGAAATTATTATGTAATACACTCCATACTAATTTTACAAAATCTGCAGTCAGCCACAAGGAAAAACTTTACATATATATAGACAACAATTAGTATATCAAGTCTTTAGAATCTTCTAAAACAAAGAAATAAAACATGTTTTAAGCTGTAATTATACATGTATCTTTATATAAAAATATACCAATCGGGAAATTGCATAGCATGATGAACAAGTGAATAAAAGGTTTTATCCCAAAGCCTAATTTAATCTACATAATTTCAAAATTTCAGCTTAGCTCATTAAAACTTAGGACAAATCTTGGCATTATTACAATGTTTTCATATGCAAAATGTATACACACTATAACAGCTGACAGCTCAATTTTGAAAATAAATGTATTTTAATAAACACTACATTTATAATTATTCAAAGGGTGTTTATACATTTTGGGGACACTCTATATATAAAATTAATATTAAAGTCTATTTTTAAATATCAAATTACCAGGAAATGCTGTTAAAAGTATATAATTTTTAATTTTATAAATGAAATTGCATAGAGAACCTATAAGTTATTCAGGAGTATTTAAAAAATGATCTTTTCTTGAAATTTTAACTTATTTTTCCAAGTACATAAAGCATATCAAAAGTACAGATTTTTTCCCTCTGTTAATTTTATAACCTTTCTTCATTAGATTATTATCTGCCCTTTGTCAATAGCTCCACACAATAAACTGTTCCCCCCCACCCCCAGCAAAGGCAGTTTTATAAATGGCTTTTGTAAAGGTTGTCTGTTGTTATGTTGAGAATAGATAGCTATTTGTAATCCCAAAGCTCAGCAATAACATTAATTCTAAACTAAAGGTTGGAACCATAAATTTTTCCAATATACCCTGCAGGAAGAGGAACTTTGCAATCAACAAAATGAAAACAATAATGCTATTTCATAACTTTTTATTTTATTATAGAAACATTCTAAGGTAATATATGGCACATGCAGGAAAATATGCTGTGGGCTTAGCATATTTCTTTATAACCCTATGTATAATTGTTATTATAATGGAATGACATATGATTTTCATACCCACACTTCAAAAATTGATATTTCTGAATTAAACAAATTATTTCAACATTCTTCATTTTGACATTTTGTTAATAATTTCTCATTTAGTAGATTCAATTCTAAGCATCTCTTTGATGTAAATTAGACTTGGAGAAACTTAATATATATAAAGTTATTACAATAGTCCAACATAATAGCATTATCTTAGTTTTGATACTCTCCAGAATGTCATTAATATATCCAGCTACCAATAAATACTTACATCAATTGGGATCATAAGCTCTGTGATTATTGCTACTTTTTGAACTTCACCTATTTTGCTAATATTAAGAGAAAGTATAGTCAAAATTGATGAACATGACATATAATATCAGTTAACTCCAATATCAGGCCTAGACCTATTCCTTATCATTTTCCTCTGCATTTAGGATCGTGTGAAGTTTTCCAAGGCTCAAGTGAGAAATTTTATAGAATTTAAACTCTTAAATATGCTGCAGTTAGCATGTTAAGATTTCTTTTTTGTGTTTATATAAACTTAAAATATGTGACCATAAGGTTATTTGAAATACATAGCCCAAGTGTTCTTGACTCTCTATCAAGAATTGAGGTCTGTATCCCCTCTCCTAGGTTATAACTGACATCCCCAATAGTGTACAAGTAATACTTTGTGACTTCTGAGACTGTCATAAAAGGCCTTGCAGCTTCTGTCCTGTGCCGTCTTATTCTCTTTGATCCTCGAGCCACCATGTGAAAAGTTCAACTACTCTGACACTTTCATGACATGAGAAAGCCCAATCCATAAGAAGAGCTCATGTGTAGCCACTCTGGTGTAGAGTTCCAGTTGAGCTCAGTCTTTGATTCATCACAACTCAGACACCAAGAAACTGAAGCAACTGACAGATGATACCTGCCCCTAGTTACGCTCAGGCATTTAAGACTTCCTAGCTGTGGCACCAGGGCGGAGGAAGACAAGTCATTTCTCTCCAAATTCCTGACAGCACTGAAGTACTTAAAACAAATAGTTGATCAGATTCGCCCATATAAATATCTGATACTTCAAATATTTTATATGTTTTTAAACTACTTGGATCTGTGGTAAACAATATGTGTGATATAATAAATAGATAAAATTATGTATCCTATTTTTAAACCTTAGATTAAACTTTTATACCTAAATCACATAGAATATAACTCTGGGTCTAGAGCAGAACATATTGTGTTCTTATTTTCTGTGCAAAAGTAGAGAGGTTCAGATGACAGAGATTTTTAAAATAGAAAGTAGATTCATGGTGGTTAGGTTTAGGGAGTCCAAACATCCTCATATCATGAAGTACTAAGGCAAGAGATATTATGTGTGCTTGTTAAACAAGAAAAGGGAGTTTAGAATGTTGGTTACACTCTAGTGTTAACAGACAGTAGAAGAAGTGGAGGTAGGTAATGTTGCTAGTAAGTCAGATATCTATATATTGCTTCAGAAAAATAAGTAAAGAATCTAATATTGATAAATCAACAAATAGAGCTAGTTGTATATTTTCCAAAAGACATAGTTCCCCTCAAATAATGAAATGCATATCTAGTTAATAGAAATTGTCTTTTTGAAGAACAATAGAAAGTCTAGAGAAGGATTAGACAGAGGACTTGTTTTTGTTGTTAGATTTTCTATATAATATATGAATTTTTAATCATATGCATGTATTTTCTTGGTAAATATTTGTAGTTGGTAATCAAAGGAAATATATTGAATTTATGATTATTAGGAATGAAGAGAAGTTCACTTAAGATATGACAGTAAAAGTGCAAGTATAGTGCAAGAAGACTTACAATAACACTAATAGAGAACATGGCAACTAATTATTTAAAGACTGAGGTAAATAAAATAAAAAAAACTATAAAGTAAAAGACTAGGATACAGAGACACTGTTTACCTAAAATCCAGCAAGAGTCAAAGACAGGCCAGGAAATGATAAGTTTAATGGAATAAATGATTTGGTTATAGAAGTTGGAAGGTAGAGTGAGCAGTGTATATTAATATGGCAGTTTTCTATTTAGTAGTGATTGCAAACAAATGAAGTATGCTTTTTGAAACAAAGATACAGATATTACTTTTTTTTTTAAGATAACATGATTATATTCCTGGAACAGCTAGAGGAAAATAAAAACTTAGGAGTACTAATGAACTAGTTCGGTAAAGTGGAAAGTTTTAAGAATAGAAAATCACATTTTTTTATTTACAATTTTGAAAACAAGTCTTTTTTTTTAACTTTATTTATTTATTTATTTATTTATTTATTTATTTATTTGTTGCTTAAAGTATTACAAAGGGTATTACATATGTGTCCTTTTTTTCCCACGCCCTTGACAGTCCCCTAGCCTCCCCTACCCCCCAGTGTCTTATGTCCATTGGTTATGCTTATATGCATGCATACAAGTCCTTTGGTTGATCTCTTACCCCCCTTCCTCCTGCCCCCCAACCCTCCCCGGCCTTCCCGCTGCAGTTTGACAATCTGTTTGAAACACAATATATGCATAGAAAAATGACATTAAACCTATATACCAAATAATCAATAATAGCTACCTTCATGCATTAGGAGTAATAAATATGTGATTTTTTTTATTTTTGTTGTTGTCTATAATAAATGGGAATTTCTTTGTAAAAAATGACAAATGATTTTTGCATGACATATTATTGTGAAAAAATACATGATGACATTACATACAAAGAAAATACCGAGAAAGAAGTAAATAATAACCAAGTCAGTGTCAGTTTGGTAAGGGGGGGGGGCACATTAAAAAGAGGACTATGTGGGTGAAACGGAGGTCCTAAATTATGAAAATATAGACCGCAAAGGCACAGAGAATTTACAAAATGAAAGTCAGTTATTAATGTCTAATTCTGAAAAATCTATGCTGGTGATGCTGATGAAAGAACTTTTAGAAATAACAGAAAATAACTCTAAAAATATTAATAAATTATAAAGTTTATCAGTTAGATGTTCTTGTTATACATTATAAAACTTTTTTTTTTTTTTCCTGAAGAAAAGTGGTTACTTTCTGAACACATTTTCCTGATTTAGTCCTAATACAAAACCTCAGTATAAGGACAAATAATTAAAAAGCAATCTTGCAATTGGATTACACATAACCTCGATTATAAAAGAGCAGTTTGCAAGGGATGCAAAGAATTGCAGTTTTAAAGCAAATAATTTCCAGAAACTCAAACTATTTATGCACTATTTGCTAAAAGTTATCTTTCTAAAGTTTTCCCTTTATTGTCTTGGCTTTGTGACAACATTTACAACTCTGTTTGCAATTTCTCCCCTCCCACTTTACCCATTCCAAAGCTGACAGCTCAGAAGTATAACAAATACAGGAACAACGGTCATTAATTGGTGCCTCTGCTGTAAAAGAGAATGACTCTAAATACTGTTCAACATGTATTTGTGCACATAAGGTAGATGCTAATGATCTGATTTGAATAAAATTGCAGGAGACACAAATTATTTTTTTTTAGGTAATAGATGATTCAAATTAATTCTAATGATAGAGAAATATGAGATTAAGTTACATAATTTATAAGGAGTTATAAATTATTGACTTTCATTGCTGTAAAAGATTCTATTCCTATCTAAGTATTCATGTAAAAAGTTTATTTAGCAGTTATATTTATGAAAATTAAATAGGCCTTCTTGTATCAGTATAAGCAATATTGGTCCATGGACACAGAAACTAATTTTAAAAGAGCTTTAGTGACTCATTAAGAGTTGTGTATCTAACTGAATATTATTATTAAAAAATATTTATTTAAAAAAATTTAAAGTACCTTGTATTATTTGGGTCAAATTTTTCTCATTAATAGGCTCAACTCAGAAAATATTTAAGCGCACAAAATTATTTTTTAATTTAAATATATATTTAACATTTGCATAGGTGTAACATAAATATTAAATAATGTACAATAAAATACTTTCAACATATTATTACATATTTTATTGGTAAAGTTTAATTGAAATGAACTAAAATTAACCTTGGTCATAAATTTTATTTTTAATGAGATGAGAGTCGGTATAAAATCACGATGGGGTTTAGATAGCATTAGATTTATTGAATAATAAAACAATTTTTTATTAAAATATTTTCATTATATCTAAGATAATTTGTGTTATTAAGAAGAGCATCACATCATGGCATTTTATGTCTGTATAGTGTTTCCTAATTTGGGATTTCAGAACCAAATAATATACAACTCTTGTTATTCCAACGTTAGTTTCCTCATTATAATTTTATTCCACATATTAGATTGTCATATTGTTATATCTATAACATTAAAATTGTTAAAATGTAACCGGTCATTTAATATTACTGTTTGGAAATTACTTATAAAGCATAGTTTTAATATATATTTGCCAATCAATAAACCAAAATCAAGAATACTAAAATATTTCTTCTTTAACTTTAGCTGTAAATATTTCTGTATCTAAATATAAATTAAAAATGTAATATATATCAAAAACTATAATGATTTTATTCTACATTTAATAGGAAATATATTTCAAAAATATAAAAACATACTTATACAGTTGTTTGGAGTCAAATCTTATACTTTTTCTTACTAAATAACAACATATAGGTTATATAACCAGGAAACATTATTTAGGCACATATTTTTATGTATGTGCATAAAACACACCTATAGAAACACATACTATTATGAATTTATATGTCTTCATGTGCATATTTACTTACATATGATCATTTGTGTATTATTGAATAAAGTTTGTATATAGTGCTTAAATTCTTCGTTATTGTAATTTCTTGATTTGGCAGATCTTTTTATTTAGTTATCTTTCACAGTGTTTCTCTCATTTTACACTTAGTTATGCTTTTGAAGTGTGCTATACAGTTAATCCCCATTAAATACCTGCTTTCTAACCATACACTCTTTTCCTTCATATTATCTCTTTGAAAATATTTTATTTTAGGACAGATAGAAAACTACAAAATTTATTTTTAATTTATTAATTATTTGTTGAGATGTTTGTGGTGTTTCCTTTGTGAAGCTCAGTGGTGGCTGAATGAAATAAGTGAAATAGAGAATTAAATTCATTAAAGTGCCAAGCCTTGAAAATTTGATTAATAAAAATACCTTGCATTCTAGTTAAATAAATAAACTAAATAATAAAAATAACATATAGTAGCAACTGTTATAAAGAACATTAGGAAAAGGTATGTTTTAATAGGTAATTTTCTGCATAATATAACAAGAGCTGTGGCTAGTTGAATTTTCAGAGTTCTCTTGAGAAGGTAATATATAAACTAAAATTTAAGTGAAATAAAAAAGCAAGGAACTCTTCCTGAAAGATTAAGAAGAAAACTGTTATAAAACTAAATTATCATGTTTGAAAATAAACACTAGATTATTTGTGATAACTAAATGAAAATACAAACATAGATGGATGGATGGGTAGATAGGTAAATAGATGATAGATAGATAGATAGAAAGATAGATAGATAGAAAGATAATAGATAGATATATCCTATCTAATAAAAGAGAAACATGGTAATTAACTGTAGCTCCGACATGCTTCCCATTGGCTAATCAGCAAGATATGCAAATTAACTGCCAACCAAGATGGCGGCCGGTAGCCAGGCAGCTGAAGCGAACAGGGAGTCTTGCTTGCTCCAGTGATGGAGGAAGCCAGGTTCCCCACCTGATGCTGCTGGCCTCTCAGCTGCAGTCTAAGAAACAATGTTGCAAATATCAAAGCTAAACAAAACCCAGAAACCTGCTTTCAGCCAGCCGGGATCTCAGAGCTGGAGTTGCAACAAAGTTTCAAATACAGAAGGTAAACAAAGCACAGAAACCTGCTTTCAGCAGCCGAGGTCTCACAGCTAAAGCTGGCTCTCAGCTCCAGTGACAGCCATAGAAGGTAAATAAATCCCAGAATAAAAAAAAAAGAAAGAAAGAAAAAGTTGGGAGCTTCAGTCACCCCCAGCCTGAAAACGGCCCTCAGCCCCTCACCCAGACTGGCCAGGCACCCCAGTGGGGACCCCCACCCTGAAGGGGGTGTGACCAGCTGCAAACAGCCATCATTCCCTCATCCAGGCTGGCCAGGCACCCCAGTAGGGACCCCACCCTGATCCGGGACAGACCTTCAGGGCAAACCAGCCGACCCCCACCCATGCAACAGGCCTCTATCCTGTATAGTAAAAGGATAATATGCCTCCCAGCACCAGGATCAGCGGAGCCACGAGGCCTCCCAGCACCAGGATCAGTGGAGCCGCGAGGCCTCCCAGCACTGGGATCAGCGGAGCCCCTAGGCCTCCCAAACCTGGGATCAGTGGAGCCACCAGGCCTCCCAGCACCGGGATCAGTGGAGCAGTGAGGCCTCATTGCCCTAGTGTCAAGCGTAGCTGCGAGGCCTCCCAGTACTGGGATCAGCGGAGTCGCGAGACCTCCTGGCCCCTGGAGCAGCGTGACGGGGCAGCGCCCAAACCCCCTGATTGCCCTGCGGCTCTGTGTGTGACAGGGTGCGGGGCCACAACCTCCCTATCTGCCCTGCTTTGTTTGTGACAGGGGAAGGCGCCCCAACACCCCAATCGGCCCTACCGTGAGCGTGACTTAGGGTAGCATCGCAACTTCCTGATCTGCCCTGCTCTGTGCATGGCAGGGGGGATCTCCCCAAATCCCTGATCGGCCCTGCTCTGTGAGTGACAGGGGGGAGCTCCCCAACCCCTTGATCGGCCCTGCTCTGTGTGTGACAGGGTACGGAGCCCCAACCCCCCTGATCGGCCCTGCTCTGTGCATGACAGGGGGCGGCGTCCCAACTCCCCAATCTGCCCAGCTCTGAGCCCAACCAGGGGCTGTGGAGCAGGCACCTAGGGGTTGGGCCTGGCTCTGCCACCTGGGAGCGGGCCTAAGCCAGCAGGTCGTTATCTCCTGAGGGGTCCCAGACTGTGAGAGGGCACAAGTGGAGCTGAGGGATACCCCCCTGCCAGTGCACAAATTTTTGTGTACCGGGCCTCTAGTCCTATATAATAAAAGCCTAATATGCTAAGTGTCCAGTTGACCTGTCGGCTGTTCAACCAATCAAAGCATAATATGCTAGTGATAAGCTCAGGCCACTCACTATGAGGTGCACTGACCACCAGGGTGCAGATGCTATAACCAGTAAGTTAGCTTGCTGCTGCGGTCCGGCTGATAGGGACTGAGCAAGATGGGCCAGACACACCCTGGAGCCCTCCCACTGTTCCTCCCCGCTGGCCAAACTCTCACGTCTCTCCCCGGTCCTGATCATGCACTGGTAGGGTGCCTTTGCCTGGCCTGGGCCCCCTCGCAATCTGAGACCCCTCAGGGGACTTCAGAGAGCCAGTTTCAGTCCAATCCCACAGGCCAGGCTGAGGTGCCCTATGAATTTGTGCACTGGGCCTCTGGTAGGTAGATAATAGATAGAAAGATAGATACATAGATGATAGAAATAAAAATAGATGATAGATATAGATATAAAATGTAGGTGTATATCAGCACCTGATAACTATTAACCATGTAGAATATGAAACATCTTGGGCCTTTTTATTTCCCCTCTATTCAACCAAATACAAAATCTGACACAATTCCAGGTCCAAAGGGATTCTTAATGGGCCCTCTGTTCCATGCCAGCTGGATCATGTAGAATAAAAGTAAATGAGCCCTGGCGAAAGAGGCTCAGTGGTTGAGCAACAACCTATGAACCCAGAGGTCATGGTTCTATTCCTGTCAGGGCACATATCCGGCTCAATCCCCAGTATAGGGCCTCCAGGAGGCAGCCAATCAATGATTCTCTCTCATCATTGATGTTTCTATCTCTTTTCCTCTCCCTTCCTCTCTGAAACCAATACAAATATATATTAAAAAAAAAAACCTATACGAATGTATTATAAGAATCATACATTCTCTCCTCTGAATATAAGAGTACAGCTGTATGATTGATCTCAGGTTTTGATTGACCATATTTTTACATACTAAAAAGCATAATCAATTAATGAATAAAACAGACTGAAATTGCAATAAGACAACTAAGATGTGTCATAAAATTATAAATATTTTTGGTCTGAAGTCAGCTTAAATATTAATTAAATCTGTATATAAAGGAGTTTAATTTATATTTCTACACATGAATTTTATACTAAAATAGGCACTTTATAAGTACTATTTGATTTGAAAATCTTGGAAGAGTAATCTGGTAGGAAATAATTAACTTCACCAATAAATAGTTGGCCAAATAAAACTAAATTCATTGCAGAATACAAAATGAAGATAGTGCATATTTGAAATATAATACTGTATAAATTATCTAGATAAGAATATCAAGGATGTGTGACCTATTGAGATTTAGAAATCAAAACTAAATATTTTTAAAGGAAATAATATTATGCAGACTGTACTTTTTATCTTTCTTAATAAATTTAAGTGGAATTTTAATTAGTTTTTTTGGATTATACTTCAAGGAGACATATTGATTAGCATAAGTATTTGTTTAGTATTTGATTAGTATAGTATTTGCATTTCTTTTGTGTGTGTACAATGATGTTAAAAATAAAAAAAATAGCAAACATATTGGGAACCTTTATAAATAAAAGTATATGAATATCTTACAGACAAAGAGTATAAAATCTATTTTAGTATACAGAATTTCAGGTACCACTAAATATTCATTCTATAAATTAAGAGAAACAACAATAAGGAATAAAGTATAATCATAAGAATCATTATTTTGGAAACCAAATTATAAACCACAAGATGGAGCTGGAATTACATTTTCTATAAAAAGTGTATGAAAATTGACTTCTTATGTTTTCATAATATTTATTCTCTGAAGAATTATGATTTTTAAAAACACCATATAAGATTTTGTTATTTCATAAGTATTTTATATATTTTCAGCAATAAAATTATCATTGTTTAAAATTACTCTACAGTATATGTGTAAAACATGAAATTATATCAAAAATAGCTGTGTTAAAATATTTATAGAAATTTATCTACTTTATAATAAAAAGAAAATATAATGAGCAGGCTGAATGGAATTTCGAAGTGACTACTGAGCTGCTTATTAATTTTTAAATAATAAAGTAATAAAGTGATATTCATTTTAGAAAGAGGATTTTAATCATATTAGAGATAATGATTTATACACTCTTATTTATATATGTTTGTATATATATACATATATATACAGACATACAGGTATATATGTATATATATATATACATATATATATATATACACAGAGACATACAGATATATATGTATATATACATAAAGGCAATATTTAGTTATATTTGGTCACCTCCCATTTACTGTATTATCTGTTTCCTGGTTTATGGTATTTGCACATACTGAGAGAAAACTCACTTTCTGCAATTTAAACAAGAAATTCTCTCTCTATTTTTGCCTTGACTTCCTTCCCTTGTAAGAATCTATAGTGGCATCATCTTAACCACAGCAAATTCTCAAAACACTGTTAAAATAACAATAGATTTTTAAGCAATGGTAATTTATTAGCTGTAAAATTCTAGTTTAATATTTTTTTCTAGGTTTTAAACAAGACAATGGATCAAGTCAGGCAAAGAACCAAAGTGTTTTCATATTAAATTATTAAATTGAGCAGAGGTCATGTCTTCTGTTCAAGTTAAGATAATTTACTACTGAAAATGAATATACACTGCCAGAGGGATTTTACTTTATTGCTTAAGAGAACTTAGCACTTCTGCTATATGCCAGCAAGTCTACTGTGTTAAGGATATATAAAAATTATCTCCATATCCATTTAGCAGTGGGATGTAGACTAAATGTTTCTCCCTTACATAGAATCTACATATGATATATTGAAACAAAGATTAAAAACATTAAGAGAAAATTATGCATTTAGAACATTTTATAAATACTCCTAAAGCAATATCATCTAGCTCGAGCTTAGGGCCATCTGGAGTGAAAAACAAAACAAAACAAAAACAACAAAACAACTAAGAAAGTTGATTCTTCATATTTTTGCAACTTTCATTTTTTTTTATACATATATATTTGTTACATTCGTTTTCCTAAATACCATAACTTATTTCAGTTTGGTTCTATATAGAGAAATAATTTCAACATAAAAAAATGTAACAAAAAAGAGAATTTGTTTAAATATTTGTACAGTAACATGGTTAGCCTATTATGAAGAACTAGAGGCCCAGTGAATGAAATTTGTGCACTCAGTGGGAGGGTGGGTATCTCTCAGCCTGGCCTGTGCCTCTTATAGTCCCGGAGCCATCACTTGGACATCCTTAGCACTGCTGTGGAGGCGAGAGAGGCTCCCACCACTGCCTCTGCGCTCATCAGCTATGAGCCCACCTTCTGGCTGAGTGGCACTCCCCCTGTGGGAGTGCACTGACCACCAGGGGGCAGCTTCTGCATTGAGCATCTGTCCCCTGGTGGTCATTGTGCATCATAGCAACTGGTCATTCCACTGTTGGGCCAAAACCTGTTCTTCGACCTCTCCTGAGGGGTCTGGGATTGCGAGAGGGCGCAAGCCAGGCAGAGGGACCCCACTGGTGCATGATCGGGGCTGGGAAGGGATACGGGAGGGCTCCAGGATGTGTCCAACCCGTTTCGCTCAGTCCCAATCCACTGGACCCTAGCAGCAAGCTAACCTACCCGTCTGAGTGTCTGCCCCCTGGTGGTCAGTGCACATCATAGAGAGCAGTTGAGCAGCCTTAGCATATCATTAGCATATTATACTTTGATTGGTTGAATGGCCGACCAGACTACCGGACACTTAGCATATTAGGCTTTTATTATATAGGATCCCTGATAGAAACATTGAAGGTGAGGAGTGAGTTGAGTATGTTGCAATTGCCTAAATGATCTTTCAATAATCCACTCTTTGAGGAGGGTGGGAGGTTGAATGAGGAGCAGCTACTCAGAGGAGATTGGTTATTTGGAAGATGAGAAAACGAGAAAAATATGCACCTAAATAATTAGTTTCATTTGAGGTACAAGATCATTTTGCTCTGGTATTTTAAAAATGCATGCATTTTGCCAAGAAACTTAAGATCTAATAAGGATATGTTATAGCAGTGATAGTTTATATAAACCATTTTGACTTAAAATATCTAAGTCCATTCCAAAGGTTAAAGCTGGCATCTATATAAGAAGGGAATATGTTCTAAGGTATCAAAAGATATTAAGAAATCCCAGAATATTACAAATGGCAGAGACTTTAGAAATATTTTCATCCTATATTACAAATAGTTTCATTGCCCAAAACATTTCCAATTAGTTGGTGGTGACTGAATGAAGCACCCTGCATATCAGATATTTACATTCATAACAGTAGCAACATTACAGCTGTGAAGTAGCAACGAAAATAATTTTTTTAAAAATATATTTTATTGATTTTTCACAGAGAAGAAGGGAGAGGGATAGAGAGTTAGAAACATCAACGAGAGAGAAACATCGATCAGCTGCCTCCTGCACACATCCCACTGGGGATGTGCCCGCAATCAAGGTACTTGCCCCTGGCCGGAATCGAACCCTGGACCCTTCAGTCCGCAGGCCGACGCTCTATCCACTGAGCCAAACCGGTTAGGGCACGAAAATAATTTTATGGTTGGGTCACAACATGAGGAACTGTATTTAAAGGGCCAGAAGGTTGAGAACCACTGCACTAGAGAGACTAAATTAATGATTATCAGGAAGATAATACCTAAAGACTGAAATACACTCCTTAGCCAGGGCTCTTGTGAAACAAACAAGTGGGTTCTGAATAAGTTAAAGAATGTTTCTGGCCCTAACTAGTTTGGCTCAGTGGATAGAGCATCGGCTTGCAAACTCAAGGGTCCCAGGCTCGATTCCGGTCAAGGGCACGAACCTTGGTTGAGGGCACATCCCCAGTGGGGAGTGTGCAGGAGGCAGCTGATTGATGTTTCTAACTCTCTATCCCTCTCCCTTTCTCCCTGTAAAAAATCAATAAAATATTTTTTTTTTTTTAAAAAAAGAATGTTTCTGAAGAAGCAACATATGTTTTAGCCAAGTGGCTTGTTTGTTAATTTTTCATGTTTTGAGTTTCTATAATACCAGAGTTGTTGATCCAGGTACAGCAAGTGGTTATTGCTATGTCATAGATTCTTCCCTGTTTAGCCAATGAGTAATCTAAACCAAATATTTTGTTTAAAATCACTTTAGTAGCTCAAAATAACCCTGTGTCAAAGAGGCATATTTGGAGTAATATATTTTATTTTTTATTCCTCCCTTTTGAAGTTTCCCAAAAACATTTTCAAAGTTACAAGTTGAATTGGAATATTGCTACATCTCACTGAACAAGTATCTTAGTCCTGAAAATATGTTAGTTCAGTTAAACAGTTGTGTCTTATTTCAGGAGGTGGTATTGGAGGTGGACTCCCAAAGTTGGGCTTACTAGTATATGGTATAAGTAACCGACTTAATTTTATTTAATGCTAGAGGCCCGGTGCACGGATTCATGCACAGGTGAGGTCTCTCGGTGTGGCCTGCGGGGATTGGGCCGAAACCAGCAGCCTAACATCCCCCGAGAGATGTCGTAGTGTACAAAGCAGCAGGCAGCTGGGGAGGAGCCCGAGCCGGGGCCTGGCGCAGTGCTGCTGCTGCTCATCCTGGCCCTGGCTACTGCTGCTCGGTAAGCTCGCTGCTGCTCCACTGTGGTCTCTGCACACCTGTCCCAGGGCAATTCCGGCGCGCCCATGACCGAGAAGTGGTCGTGACCTTGCGTCCAGTCAGTCCTGGTGCCGGTCCCGATTCTGGTCCCAGTCCAGGTGGAGGAGGGGCATGCAGGGGGAGTGTTCACGGGAGAGGCTCACACTCCTACAGCTGTGCTCACCAGCCGTGAGCCTGGCATCTGGCACCCGTTGGTCAGTTGAATGGCGCTTCTGCTGTGGGAGTGCACTGACCGCCAGGGGGAAGCTCCTGCATTGAGTGTCTACCCCCTGGTGGTCAGTGCATGTCATAGCAACCAGTTAAACAGTCACTTAGGTTTTTATATATATACTAGAGGCCCGGTGCACAAAAATTTGTGCACTCGGGGTTGGGAGAGGAGGTCCCTCAGCCTGGCCTGTGCCCTCTCACAGTCTGGGACCCATCAGGAGATAATGACCTGCTGGCTTAGGCCTGCTCCTGGGTGGCAGAGGGCAGGCCCAATCCCTAGGTGCAGCCCCTGGTCGGGCTCAGAGCAGGGCCAATTGGGGAGTTGGGGCACCGCCCCCTGTCATGCACAGAGCAGGGCGGATTGGGAGGTTGCGATGCCACCCTCAGTCACGCTCAGGGTAGGGCCAATTGGGGGGTTGGGGCACCGCCCCGTGTCACACTCAAGGCAGGGTCCATAGGGAGGTTGCAGCGCCACTCCTGTCATGCACAGAGCAGGGCCCATCAGGGGGGTTGGGGCTCTGTACCCTGTCACACACAGAGCAGGGCCGATCAGAGGGTTGGGGCTCCGCACCCTGTCACACTGATCCTGGTGCTGGGAGGCCTGCTGCTCTGCTGATCCCAGGGCCAGGACGCCTCTCGGCTCCCCTGATCCCTGGCCTGGAGGCCTCTCGGCTGCTGATAACCATGGCCTGTAGGCCTCTCGGCTCCGCTGATAACTGGGGCCTGGAGGCCTCTCGGCTCCACTGATCTCTAGCCAGGAGGACTCTCGGCTGCTGATAACCTGGCTGGGAGGCCTCTCGGCTCCGCTGATCACCGGGGCTGGGAGGCCTCTCGACTCCGCTGATCACCTGGGCTGGGAGGCCTCTCGGATCCACTGATAGCGGGGCCTCCGACTCCGCTGATCGCGGGCCGGGAGGCCTCTCGGCTCTGCTGATCACCTGGGCCGGGAGGCCTCTCGATTCCGCTGATCACCGGGGCTGGGAGGCCTCTCAGATCCGCTGATCACTGGGGCCAGGAGGCCTTTCGGATCCACTGATCACCGGGGCCGGGAGGCCTCCAACTCCGCTGATCACCTGGGCTGGGAGGCCTCTTGGCTCCGCTGATCACTGGGGCTGGGAGGCCTCTCGGATCCACTGATCGCGGGGCCTCTGACTCCGCTGATCACGGGGCGGGAGGCCTCTCAGCTCGGATGATAACCGGGGCTGGGGGGCCTCTAGGCTCTGCTGATCATGGGGCTGGGCCGACTCTCGCCTCCGCTGATCATGGGGCCGGGAGGCCTCTCGACTCTGCTGATCCCAGGCCCTGAGGCCTCTCTGCCCTGCTGCTTCAGGGCTGTTTGGCTTCGCTCTGCTTGGAGCCTGAGTATGCAAATTAACCGCCATCTTTTAGCTTCTATAATTGAAACATTGTATCTTTTGGAGTTGTTGCTTCAGGAGCTCAGAGCCCCGCAGCTGCGGGGATCCTTGACTTTCTCCATCGCTGGGGCAACCAAGCCTCCTACTCTCAGCTGCCTGGCTGCCAGCCGCCATCTTGGCTGACAGTTAATTTGCATATCTCACTGATTAGCCAATGAAAAAGGTATCGGTAGTACGCCAATTACCATTTTTCTCTTTTATTAGTATAGGACTAGAGGCCCAATGCACAAAAATTTGTGCACTGGCGGGGGGTGGGGGGGCGTCCCTCAGCCCGGCCTGTGCCCTCTCACAGTCTGGGACCCCTCAGGAGATAACAACCTGCTGGCTTAGGCCTGCTCCCAGGTGGCAGAGGGCAGGCCCGATCCCTAGGTGCAGCCCTTGGTCGGGCTCAGAGCAGGGCCAATTGGGGAGTTGGGGCACCACCCCCTGTTATGCATAGAGCAGGGCGGATCGGGAGGTTGCGATGCCACCCCCAGTCCCACTCAGGGTAGGGCCGATTGGGGGTTTGGGGCATCGCCCCCGTCACACTCAAGGCAGGGTTGATGGGGAGGTTGCGGCGTCACCCCCTGTCACGCACAGAGCAGGGCCGATCAGGGGGTTGTGAGCTCCCCCTTGTCACACACAGAGTAGGGCTGATAGGGGAATTGGGGCACCGTCCCCTGTCACAAACAGAGCAGGGCAGATCAGGGGATTGGGGCACCGTCCCCTGTCACACACAGAGAAGGGCCAATCAGGAGGTTGGGGCACTCCCCCCGTCACACTCAGGGCAGGGCCAATGGGGAGGTTGCGGCACCACCCCGTCACACACAGAGTAGGGCCCATGGGGGGGTTGGGGCACTGCACCCTGTCACACACAGTGCAGGGCCAATCAGGGGGCTGGGGAGCTCCCCCCTATCAGGCACAGAGCAGGGCCGATCAGGGGGTTGGGGTGCCTTCCCCTGTCACGAACAGAGCAGGGCGGATAGGAAGGTTGTGGCCCCGCCCCCTGTCATACACAGAGCCGCAGGGTGATCAGGGGGTTTGGGCGCTGCCCTCTGTCATGCTGCTCCAGGGGCCAGGAGGCCTTGTGGCTCCGCTGATCCCAGTGCCAGGAGGCCTCGCGGCTCCGCTGATTCCAGGGCATGAGGACTTGTGGCTCCGCTGATCCCGGTGCTGGGAGGCATATTACCCTTTTACTATATAGGATAGAGGCCTGGTGCATGGGTGGGGGCTGGATGTTTTGCCCTGAAGTGTTTCCTGGATCAGGGTGTGGGTCCCACTGGGGTGCCTGGCCAGTCTGGGTGAGGGGCTGAGCATCGTTTTCAGGCTGGCGGGTGACTAAAGCTCCCAACCTCTCCTTTTTTTTTATTTTTATTCTGGGATTTATTTACCTTCTATGGCTGTCACTGGAATTGAGAGCCGGCTTTAGCTCTGAGGCTCGGCTCCAGTTCTGAGACCTCGGCTGCTGAAAGCAGGTATCTGGGTTTGTTTGGGTTCTATAATTGAAACACTATTGCAACTCCAGCTCGGCCAGCTGGCTGAAAGCATGGAGTTTGTTTAGCTTCTATAATTGCAACATAGTTGCTTAGATTGAAAGCACAGAGCCCAGAAGAGGCAGGCGGGAAACCTTGGCTTCCTCCTTCACTGGAGCAAGCAAGCCTCCTGTTCGCTTCAGCTGCCTGGCTGCCGGCTGCCATCTTGGCTGGCAGTTAATTTGCATACCTCCCTGATTAGCCAATGGGAAGCATGTTGGAGGTACGGTTAATTACCATGTTTGTCTATTATTAGATAGGATAGAAGAGGCTTGCCTATGAAAACATAAGAAAAACAAAGGTTACTGTTGGAGCAGGCTACACATCAGTCTCTGAGTTTACATGATAGCCAGTTGAAAAGACTTCCAATTTGGGGTCCTAATTTTGGGCTTGAGCATTTTTTGCTGTTTAAGTGCCTCTGGTGATATCATTGGATGTTTTGGTGACCTTTCTGAATGCCACACACCATGGACACAAAGGTTGTCCTTTCATGAACTGTTGTAGTGATTTTTCTGAAGTATATATCACGTTGTCTATTTCAACTTGTAGAGCTCCGGTTGGGAAAGGGTATATTTGTTCTTAGTGATTTCAAGTCACATGCTGAAATAAAATAGAAACAATGACCCAGAAAGCTACAGATAAATATTGGAGGAAATTAATATTTAGGACCCAGTTCAATTTACAGGTAGATACCAAAACTTCAAACACAGTGAACAAGACTAGAGTCATCACCTTCCACAGTTTAGTTTAACATGTTTATTTTATAGTTTCAGCTGAAACATAATTTTTCTCTTTACAACTATCCCAATTTCTAGCAAAGATAATCACAGTAAGACTAATTTGTTTGCAAACTAAGTCTAATCTCATTAAGCCTTCCTTGATTATTTACATAAGTGCATCATGAATAGTGATTTTATGTATGTTCTTAGATATGATATTTCAGTTAAAATTTAGTGATATCCAAGGACTTTTATTAAGTCCAAAAAAGTCAACCTTAATTTCTTAAAACTACCTACTAAGAAGGAATCTCAGATTAGATTTTTAAAAACCTTTTAGTCAATGAAGCCAAGTCAAGGACTTACCCAATTGTATCCTGTTACAAGAAGAATCGACATTTATTTCACTATGCAAGTACCTTTTTGTCATGAAAAATAAAAATACTCAATACAAGTCTCTGAATTATGGAAGGATCAAGGAAAGAGAAAAAAAATCACTAATATATATATATATATATGTATATATATATACATATTACTAAATTGCTATGAGCTAAAGATATCTTAAAATTAAGGAGAAAAAGGGATTGTTCAAATCTGGAAAATAAAACAATGAAGAACCAGCAATATTTCAAACAGTGTCATAAAAATAATATAACAATCCTCATCAGTTCATTCAGTCCCTTGCAATTAATTGTTGATTAATACATGAATTAATTTTAGCAGTTTTGTTAATTCATCAGTTTCTCCATTAAAATTCAGAAAAATTTTATCTAGTTCAGTGGCAAGATCATAAATGTAGCAGGAGCCTGTATTTGTCATTGTTGTTTCCATGAATCTCTTTAAAGAGGAAGCCCTTTTGTGAAAGCATCAGACAAAACAATAATCCTATCTAATAAAAGAGAAACAGGGTAATTGGCGTATGACCGCTACCCTTCCCATTGGCTAATCAGGGCAATATGCAAATTAACTGCCAGCCAAGATGGCGGCAGGCAGCCAGGCAGCATGAAACTAACATGAGGCTTGCTTGCTTCAGTGATGGAGGACTCCAACTTTCCCCGCCTGCCGCTGCAGGCCTCTGAGCTGCAACTCTAAGCAACTATGTAAGAAATATAGAAGCTAAACAAAACCCTGGAAACCTGCTTTAGTCCACCGGGCTTCAGCCAGCAGGATCGCAACATTGTAAGCAAAGGCCAGAAACCTACTTTCAGCAGCGGAGGCCTAAGAGCTGGAGCCAAGCCTAAAAGCTAAAGCTGGCCCAGAATAAAAAGAAAAAAAGAAAAAAAGGAGCAGTTAGTAATTTCAGTCACCCCCAGCCTGCAAACAGCCCTCAGCCCCTCACCCAGACTGGCCAGGTACCCCAGTGGGGACCCCCACCCTGAAGGGTGTGTGACCAGCTGCAAACAGCCATCATCCCCTCACCCAGGCTGGCCAGGCACTCCAGTGGGGACCCCCACCCTGAAGGATGTGTGACCAGCTGCAAACAGCCATCATCCCCTCACCCTGCTGGCCAGGCACCCCAGTGGGGACCCCCACCCTGATCCAGGACACCCTTCAGGGCAAACCAGCCGGCACCCACCCGTGTACCAGGCCTCTACCCTATATGGTAAAAGGGTAATATGCCTCCCAGCACCGGGATCAGCGGAGCCGCGAGGCCTCCCTGCACCGGGATCAGCGTGACAGGGGGTAGTGCCCAAACCCCCTGATGGCCCTGCGGCTCTGTGTGTGACAGGGCAAGGCACCCCAACCTCCTAATCAGCCTTTCTCTGTGCCTGATAGGGGGGAACTCCCCAAACCCCTGATCGCCCTGCGGCTCTGTGTGTGACAGGGTGCAATGCCCCAACCCCCCCACCCCCACAGGCCCTGCTCTGTGTGTCACGGGGTAGAGCCATAACCTCCCCATCGGCCCTCCCCTGAGTGTGAGAGTGGCGGTGCCCCAAGCCCCTGATCAGCCCTGCTCTGTGGGTGATAGAGGGTGGCGCCCCAACTCGCTGATGGGCCCTGCTCTGTGCATGACAGGGGGCAGCGCCCCAACCCCTGATTGGCCCTGCTCTGTGAGTGACAGGGGGCAATGCCCCAACCCCCTGATTGGCCCTGCTCTGTGCATGACAGGGGTGGCGCCACAACCTCCCCATCGACCCTGCCTTGAGTGTGACAGGGTACGGTACCCCACCCCCCAATCGACCCTACCCTGAGCGTGACTGAGGGTGGCATCACAACCTCCCGATCGCCCTTCTCTGTGAATGACAGGGGGTGGCACCCCAACTCCCCAATCGGCCCTGCTCTGAGCCCGACCAGGGGCTGCACCTAGGGATTGGGCCTGCCCTCTGCCACCTGGGAGCAGGCCTAAGCCAGCAGGTTGTTATCTCCTGAGGGGTCCCAGACTGTGAGAGGGCACAGGCCGGGCTGAGGGACCCCCCTCCCCCTGCCAGTGCACAAATTTTTGTGCACCAGGCCTCTAGTTGTATATAAACATAAAAAGCTTAAAAGTGACCATGGTGAAAGGTCTGGTGGGAGCTCAGTACAACACAATTGACAAGGAAATTCTATTATTTTTGTCACACATATTTTAAGATTATAACTAGGGTTGTGAGTGATAACATTATACCAGGGCATATCAACCTTCTAGGAATTTCATATAATTTAGGGAATATTTACATCAGTAATATATTTCCTTACAGCTATAATCTAAACAAGGCTTAGCATCTTTTCTTATTTGACAATGTTTCCCACGTCAAATGGGAAACATTCTCTGTTACTTTATTTTTTTATTGATTTCAGAGGGGAAGGAAGAGGGAGCGAGAGATAGAAACATCAGTGATGAGAGAGGATCATTGATTGGCCTCTCCCTGTACCCTCCCAAATGGGAATCATGCTGGCAACCCAGACATGTGCCCTGACCAGAAATTGAACTGTGACCTCCTGGTTCATAGGTTGATGCTCAACCACTGAGCTACACCAGCCAAGCACAAGAAAATAATATTGCTCTGGTTTGTTCCACTGTCCTAAAACACATGCATTCTTTTATAGAAGGAGAACATTTTGTTGCTTTTCTTGTTTAAAGTAAAAATGTGGAAAATAGGCAATGAATCATGGCAGGCCAATGTTCTGGGTCATTAGAGCATACTTAGGGGGTATTTTCAAACATGAGTCCTAGTGGCTTTGCCCTCTTCAGGCACACGTAATAATCCCCCAGAAAAAGCACTGTTTGGAGTACTGTTAATATTATGAAATAGAATATATATATAATGTAGATCTGTGCTTCTTTTTAAATTTAAATTCTTTATTGTTGAAGGTATTACATATGTCTCCTTTTCCCCCATTGACCTCTCCTCGGCCATCCCCTCTCCCTGACCCCCCCAGAACATGCCCTTGCCCCCTTCTGTCTGTGTCCATAGGTTATGCTAATATGCATGCATACAAGTCCTTTGGTTGATCTCTTACCCGCCCCCCTCCCCCCCCGACCCTCCCTTGCCTTCCCTCAGAGGTTTGATGGTCTGTTTGATGCTTCTGTGTTTCTGGGAGAGAAACTGCAGTTTTGTGGTTGTTACTTCTTTTGATAGTTAATTAATTAATCTCATTTAAAATAGATATGGTGAAGATACCAAACAGAACAGCAAAGACAGGAAAATGCGAGAGATGGATTTTAGAGAGAAATTGGCATATTCAGGTTGAAGTATTACATATTTCTAAATTTTAGAGATATGTACATTTAAGTCCAAAGGTGTATGTTATCGCTAAATAGTCACACACAGTGAAGTTATCTACACTTTCTCCTGATTCTGTATGGATGAAAGTTGGACCATACGTGTGCAGCATTTTGTTAGTCTGTTTCCTACTCTGTAACGCATTTTATCTGCCCTACTGGAACAGGCAACAGAGTTTCAGTATTAAATCTACTATTTACAAACTAGTTTAATGGCATCATAAAAACATTCACAAAATAACATTAAAGGTCAGCAATAAACTGACTAAATTGTCTTTCCTTTTAATATATGGGTGTCCAGCATAACCCCAAAAGCTCTGAGTTTGGAAATTATCTGCTGAGCCTGCACTGCAGTTAATTTTTATAGCTGTTTAAATATGATGCATCAGCAACATAATAAACCATACCCCTGCATAATAATGCAAATCAATAGGCGGTGCTGTTATATAAAAAGAAGCTAAGTACATGGGAACTATAAGGCACCTATGAATAGCCAGAGCATACAGACAGCACAAAGCTAACCAAACCATTCCTAATATGAATGTTGGAGCAAACTGGTAATAGCCAACTCTATTACAAAGAATAGAACAAATATAAGACAATCAAGTAGGAGTCAGATAATAAAAGTCCAACTCTGTTACATGGCTGTTTCCTAGGAAACCAGAGAGTGAAATAGAAACATTTCAAATAATCAAAACTGCAAGCACCGTAACTTTAAAAATGCCTTTGTGCTTAAACCATTACTGATCCACAAGAACAAAATTCAATCTAAATAAAACCCAGGGGATAATTCTAAAACATGATAATAAAAAGAAGAGAGTGATCTCATACTGGTGCCATAACATTATTCCAGAAGTAGCAGTCGCTGCCTGCTGGTGTTTATAGGTTAGATAATCCGATGGATTTGCCTTAAAACACATTCATCTTCTAGTTCGGTGGATTTGAATTGGAAAGATAATGTCATAAAGGTAAAGCTATAGCCAACTCCTATTCTAATCCCCCTCATTCAATGCAGTCTTCTGAGAAACATTAATATTATATTAAACGAGCATTGGAATGCTGGATGTGGAACAGAATCGATTGCTGCTTTTGACATACATGTGCTCTTAATAGATTCAAATGACTTCTTTAGCATTCATTGAAAGTTAGGTGAATTTTAAGAACCTCAAATTAAAACTGTGCTGAATGTGGCAACAAATCACTAGGGGTCCAATCGCAAGAGTGCTGTAGTATTTGAAAATGACTACTTTTATTGTTGGACAATGGCATAGCATTTGATTTTCCACTGCTTCCACTTCCTCAGTGCAAACATAAGAAGATGTCTGCAAGATGCTCCATTGATACAGAAAAATTAAACTGATACAGAAAAATTAGTTTGCAGCCTTTCCTCATTCTTTAACTTATTCTCAAACTTAATTGTTTCACCTCATGCTCTGGTGTGTTTAAGACATTCCTGGTAGTCTGGGATGCATAGAATCCCCATGCACACCGACATTGTGCCCTAACAGTAACTGGTCCAGATACTTTCCTGCACCGAAACTTGATTTTTCTCTTTAATACTGCCTTGTAAATGTACTCTTATGTAGACTATTAAGGTAAATGCTGACAACATGTAGCAGGCGATAATATGATGATGTAATTTCTCTAATAAAACTTAACTGAATCACGTATTAGTTTATTCATTTGCCAGACTTTAATTGATTAGCTAGTCTGTGGAAGGCACTGTGTCAGATGATTGGGGATGGGGTTTCAAAAGGTGACTACAACAAAGTAAGCACCCTTATATTGTGGGAATGTGTACTATTTAGCAGAAATTGCACACAGATTATTTATATTCAGCTCATGCCAACATTTTAGCATGAATATTATCTATGAATTACAACTGAGAAAGCAGAAAATTAAATGACTTTTTCACTGTTAATTGAGAGAGCAAACGAATGATCCAACCAGATATTTCTCTCATGGCTCTATATGTATAAGAAATTCAAGGCAAAACATGTAATCGAATAAGAAAAAAACAAACAAATAAACAAGAAACAGTCAAATTAACTAAACCAAACCAAACTAAACAAAAAACAGTAATATTATGAAAGTAGAACCTTGGAAGTAATATTTGATTCTTTAGGCAATTGTAGATTTAATTGCTAGTTCTAATAGAGATCAAGTGTATTGAACAGGAAAATAAACATATTTTTTTGTATATTAGAATATCAGATAAAGCCACAAAATTAGGGAAAATGGCAGTTAAAACTTTCATGTCCCAGAGTGTTAAAAACTGAAATGCCTTCTGTGCTGATTATAAAGTGACCCAAATAAAAATCTTTAACTTTCACCCCACTACCAGAATCACCCCACAGCCAGATGTAAACAGAAATCTGAAAATTCAAAAGGAAGTTCTGTAGTTTGCAAGTCGGCCAGAGTTTTCTCTCATCTCTCCACAATCGCTCAATATCTCTTTTCTTAGAGAATGCTTATGTCTAGAAGAACAGACACTTTCCATCTCTAGGGAAGCAAAAGAAATCTACAGGCCCACCCAAGTGCAGTGGGGTGAGTAGTAGATGAAAAAGAAGTTCTTAGGAGAGCTTCATATGTGTCCCTTGGAATAAGGAGACAGAATAAGAGGTCCCTGATTTCCACAATGAAGAATCCAGAACATATAAACAAGGCTGGTTCTGCCCATAAAGGTAGAAAAGGAAAAGCAGCCGCAGAACTACTAATTGCCACAATTTGGCAAAGCAAAGGAATGTCTCCTGTGGGCCTCCAGTATTCACATATGATCCCTGAAGCTCCCGCATCATCCACCATCCCACTGTGCCCTACTTCCTGGACCAGGGGTGGGCAAACTTTTTGACTCTAGGGCCACAATGGTTTCTTAAACTGGACCAGAGGGCCTGAACAAAAGCATGGGTGGAGTGTTTGTGTGAACTAATATAAATTCAAAGTAAACATCATTACATAAAAGGGTATGGTCTTTTTTTTTTTAGTTTTATTCATTTCAAAAGGGCTGGATCCGGCCCGCGGGCCGTAGTTTGCCCACGGCTGTCTGGACTCTTTAGAACTCCTTATATTCCAGAAATTGAAAGGGCAGCCAATGCCTGCTCCTTCTAGAACAAGCATTATGAAACCAAAACCAAGGGGAAATTTCTTTATTTCATTTTTTGGCAGCCCCAGGTATATACTGGGAAAGAGCCAACATGAATTAGGGAGTCATGCTTTGCTAGAAACTTGATTGAACAGTTATGTTTCTTCAGGTAAGAGGAATTTTTCTCAGGTATATACTAAAAGGAAAAATATTATACAGCTCTGATTCTTTTTTTCAGTATCAATTAAGGCTTTACACATATTGTTATATTCTTTCGCACTCTATAAGGACTTTGACAATTCTTTAAGTCAATGTAGTTATTCATTATAGTTATAATGAGACTTTATTTCAAATGTCTCCTTTCTGCCTATGTAACATGAAAGAATCCACAATGATCAAATGGCTAGAGATACACTGATGACAATATCTCAACAAATGTTAATAATTAAAAATAAACTAGAAGCATTTTTCTATTTTCTCTGAGGATAATATAGCTATTATGGGGAGAGGGAGGTAAGATATTTTAAATTAAAAAAATAATGAAGGAAAGTATTTGCTGGAAAAAAATGAATACCAGAGAATTTGGTAAAATTTTATGTAGTTTTTAAGGGCAATTCTCACTAAATGGTAAGACAAAAGATCTTAGTAGCTTAACAAACTAAAGATCATTTTGGTTCTTAGTGTGTCTGGGTATTCAGATACCCTCCTCTGGAGAAACTATCGTCCTGACTCATTCCAACTTTTGGCAACACTATCTTTACAATATCAATAGACTAACTTGAAGTCCTACAGTGTCCTCCTGTCTCTCCATCAGCTGGCCCAAAATAAAAGGAGGAAAGAGAAGAAGAGAAGAGGATTTCACATAGCATTTCATGATATGACATGGGAGTCAGATACATCATAGGCACCCACATTCCTTTAGCCATACAAAAGTCAAAAGGCATAACACAACTTCAGGAGAGGCTGGGAAACATGACATAGCTTCTACAATCGAAAAAGAAATGGGACCTTAAGCACCTAGCAAATCTCTCCTACCAGCCATTTGGTAACCTAATCACTGTCTTACTCTTTGACCCACATACATGACATATCACCCCCAAACTTAGGTCACCATACAGTTCCGTACAGTCATCACATGCCGTTCAAAGCCCAGGATTTCTGATTGACATGAGATTCTCATCATCATGGCCAGATATGGCACGCTGCAGGCCAGGAACTAGAAACTGGAACGATAGGTGCAAGCCACCCCACAAAACCCAGTACAGTGGGTGAGAAGGAATAGAATAATCATAGGAAATACACACATTTGGAAAAAGGAAGCTTAGAAGGCAAAGAGCAGGCACTGAGCTGAATAAATCCTGGGATATTCTGGTCAGTTTACCCACAGTTTGCTTTCTAATAGAAATTTCCTTTTCCACGGCTCCCATGTCCTGGCTGAGCCATCGGAGGGGCTCCTCCTCCTTCACAGATCATGTGTGGAATTCATGCCTGTATATTTCCGAGTCTTCCAAAACTGGAAAGCTGAGAGAACCAAGGGCTATTTAAAGTCTGAAATACTAATGTGAAATACAAAGTCAAGATTTTAAAATCATGACAAATGGTAATATTAACATCAGAGTAGAATTCTAAGGTAAATACTGTGATTTAGAAAATAATAAAATGCAATAAAAAGATGAAGAGATATTGTTGTTAATGATATTTAATTTTCACATCAATAAAACAAATATTTAAAACTGAGAACACATGCTAAATAATATATCATTTTAATTTTTTCTTCATTCTTCACTGCTTTTCCCCTAAATACTTTAAAAGAGATGGCAGTAAGAATTGAGCAGTGTTTTATCTGGATAACATTAACATTCTTGTAATTTGTCCATATATCGCAGTGGAAACATACTTATATATACTTTGTAACATTAAAATCTGTATGTGATCAGACCCAAGATATTTAAGTAGAAATCTGGAAAATAAATACGTGCAGTTAAGTTTGTTTGATTTCCATCAGTCATTAACTACAATACCAGCTATTAACATTCTTTATGTACTGGGGTTCCATCTACTTAGCATGAATTTTTAGCAAGGAAATTCACCTTCTCTGGTATTTATATAATATAATATTATGGGATGAAAACTCTGTCACAATAAAAGATAATTAAAATTATAAGGTATATTTTTGCTTATACACAAATTAAGATGTAATTTTCAAACTTTGAGAAGTCAATTTGATAAAATAAAAATAGCAAGCATTAAGTCAAGAGTATAAGAACACATGAAAATTGACTGGAGGAACCAAGATGGCGGCATAGGTTAACGCCGGAGTTTGCTGCTTTGAACAACTACTTCAAAAGTGAAACCAAAAAATGGAAGGTACATCACCCAGAACCACAGGAACGCTGGCTGAGTGGAAGTCCTACAACTAGGAGGAAAGAGAAACGCACACGGACACTCAGAGGAGGCGCAGTGCTGAAGTCAAATTCTGAGGTGCGGAGTGCGCGGAGCGGGCTGGCGGCGGAGGGCGCGGTTGTTGTTTTCAATCGGGAGGGAGTCCCAGACTCTGAGCACCAGACTCAAACAGGAGAAGCGGGACTGTCTGGCTTCGGTCAGAGCGAGTGCAGCTTTCTCTCCGAGGTTTGCAGCGGGTGCTGGGACTCAGAGAGGCAGAGCCCCTTGGGACAGGACTGAGAGCCGCCATAACTGCTCTCCCCGGCCCACCTTGTTGATCCTGTGCGACCCGCTCCGCCCAAGCCCTGCACAGAGGCATTTGCCGGATAGCCTCAGGCAAAGGCTAGATTAGCACCTCCCTAGAGGACAGAAGTTCTCTCACTGCTGACACAGCTGATTCTCATAGCCACTTGGCCTGGAGGTCAAACCCTCCCTGGAATTAGCTACAACAATCAAGATTTAACTATAAGACTGCGAACAAAGACCACTAGGGGGTGCACCAAGGAAGCATAACAAAATGCGGAGACAAAGAAACAGGACAAAATTGTCAATGGAAGAAATAGAGTTCAGAACCACACTTTTAAGGTCTCTCAAGAACTGTTTAGAAGCTGCCGATAAACTTAATGAGATCTACACGAAAACTAATAAGACCCTCGATCTTATATTGGGGAACCAACTAGAAATTAAGCACACACGGACTGAAATAACAAATATTATACAGACGCCCGACAGCAGACCAGAGGAGCGCAAGAATCAAGTCAATGATTTGAAATGCGAGGAAGCAAAAAACATCCAACCGGAAAAGCAAATTGAAAAAAGAATCCAAAAATGCGAGGATAGTGTAAGGAGCCTCTGGGACAGCTTCAAGCGTACCAACATCAGAATTATAGGGGTGCCAGAAGATGAGAGAGAGCAAGATATTGAAAACCTATTTGAAGAAATAATGACAGAAAACTTCCCCCACCTGGTGAAAGAAATGGACTTACAGGTCCAAGAAGCGCGGAGAACCCCAAACAAAAGGAATCCAAAGAGGACCACACCAAGACACATCATAATTAAAATGCCAAGAGCAAAAGATAAAGAGAGAATCTTAAAAACAGCAAGAGAAAGAAACTCAGTTACCTACAAGGGAATACCCATACGACTGTCAGCTGATTTCTCAACAGAAACTTTGCAGGCCAGAAGGGAGTGGCAAGAAATATTCAAAGTGATGAATACCAAGAACCTACAACCAAGATTACTTTATCCAGCAAAGCTATCATTCAGAATTGAAGGTCAGATAAAGAGCTTCACAGATAAGGAAAAGCTAAAGGAGTTCATCACCACCAAAGCAGGATTATATGAAATGCTGAAAGGTATCCTTTAAGAAGAGGAAGAGGAAGAAAAAGGTAAAGATACAAATTATGAACAGCAAATATGCATCTATCAACAAGTGAATCTAAGAATCAAGTGAATAAATAATCTGATGAACAGAATGAACTGTTGATTATAATAGAATCAGGGACATAGAAAGGGAATGGACTGACTGTTCTTGGGGGGGGAAAGGGGTGTGGGAGATGCGGGAAGAGACTGTACAAAAATCGTGCACCTATGGATGAGGACAGTGGGTGGGGAGTGAGGGCGGAGGGTGGGGCAGGAACTGGGAGGAGGGGAGTTATGGGGGGGGAAAAAAAGGAACAAATGCAATAATCTGAACAATAAAGATTTAATTAAAAAAAAAAAAGAAAATTGACTGGAAAATTAAACTATTCCTACGTGTAAAATCATCTTAAACATCTTTTTTTTTAATCTTCACCCAAGGATATTTTTCCATTGATTTTTAGAAAGAGTGGAAGAGAGGGAAAGACAGACAGAAATATCAATGTGAGAGAAGCACATCGATTGGCTGCAACCAAGATACATACCCTTGATGGGAATTGAACCCAGGACCCTTCAGTCCACAGGCCGACACTCTATTTACTGAGCCAAACCAACTAGGGCCATCTTAAACATCTTGAATAGATTAAGTAAATAGTCTTAGTCTTTGCTCATTTTAAGACTGTACTTCTTAAATTAGATAAAAATAATTGAAGTAATGGTTACTCTATACTTTTTTTACAAGTTCCTGGTGGCACCATCAGAACAACAATAAAAGGACTTTAAGGGTCTTATGATACCAATTCATTTTCTTAAGCATTTTTCCTTGCTGTTATTCTGTTTTTCATGATCTCTTACATTATTTTCCGTCCATGAACTTTAGCTCAGATAGTCTATTATTTAGACTATAGGAAAAATAAGAGTACACCAAAGATTCCATGTCTTAAAACAAAAGAAGTTCTTCAAGCAAATCAGCCAAATGGAATATGTAACTAAAATTTAATTGAATACATATAATAGCCTACACTTGTTTTGTAAATGTTACTCATGCATAGTTTTCTAGTTTATTTTCCCCCTACTGTTACATTGTATGCAATGCTTATATCTTCATTGCCAACTTTCATGGCATATCATGTTATAAGTAACAGATTCATATTATTAGGAAATACCTAATCCTAATTAAATTTATTAAATAAGAACACTGTAAATTATCAACATGTCACAAAATATGTTCCTTTTTAAAGAAACATCTTAAATTTTATGTCATATTTATGTTACATATTTTATTTGAAATTTTCTATGTCAAACATGTACATATGCACATATCCTATATAATAAAGAGGTAATATGCAAATTGACCATCACTCCAACACACAAGATGGCCACCCCCATGTGGACACAAGAAGGCTGGCTGGGGATGGCAGTTGGGAGGGATCATGCCTGCAGGGGAGGGAAGTTGAGGGGGACCAGGCCTGCATGGGAGGGCAGTTGGGGGTGGCCAGGCCTGCAGGGGAGCAGTTAGTCACTAATCAGGCTGGCAGGAAGAAGCGGTTAGTGGCAATCCGGCAGGCAGGCAGGTGAGCGGTTGGGAGCCAGCAGTCCTGGATTGCGAGAGGGATGTCTGATTGCCTGTTTAGGCCCGATCCCACTGAGATTGGGCCTAAACAGGCAGTTGGACATCCCTCGAGGGGTCCCAGATTGGAGAGGGTGCATGTTGGGATGAGGGACAATCCCCTGTGCACGAATTTCATGCACTGGGCCTCTAGTATATATACAAAAGCCTAACCAACCAGCCCACTGGACAACCGGTAGCTATAATGTACACTGACCACCAGGGGGCAGATGAAGGAGCTGTCGAGTGACAGCAACTTTGCAGAGTGCCCTCTCACACTCTGGGATCCCTCAGGGGTTGCCAGAATGTTGGTTTTGGCCCAATCCCTGCAGGCCAGCCCGAGGGATCCCACCTGCCAGAGGGACCCTGCTCACTCAACAGACGCCCTTCCAGCCATGGCGCTGCCCCAGGTGCAGCCAGCTGGGGAGGGACCACGGGAGGTTGGCTCCAGGGTGTGTCCAGCCCATCTCGCCCAGTCCTGCCCCACCGGCCACCTTCTAATTAATTTACTTTCAATGTGCAGGAATCCATGCACTGGGCCTCTACCATCTACATAACAAGTAATTATATATTTATATAAGTATATAACAAATATAGTAAGCCTATCTCAAGCCCTTTAATGAGGAAAGGTAGTTACTCAAAATGTCACAAACAAATTAAGGTTGTAAGAGAGCAAAACTATCAAGTGTTTTGATCAGTAATTCAGTTCAGCTAGATGAGATAACACATAGAAATGTATGTAACCACATTAGGTTTATTTTCTATGCCTAGGGGATAATTACACTTATACTTTGAAATTTAAATTTCTGAAAAAGAATTGTGATTGTGTGATGTAGAATGTTGCTAAAACCCATGTAATAAATAAGATTTTAAAAGTATTCAAAGATAATATGAAATTGCTTTAAAATATTAATTTTATAGTCATATATTCACTCTGTACACATATTTACAGGTGTGCCACCTTTACCATTTTAGCTGATGTAGAAATAGTGGAAATCTATAATTAGTAACTTGGTTAATACAGTGGAATGTCCATGTGTTACTGTCTGTGAGCATGACAGAACTAAGATGTAGATGTGGAAGCTGTACCAAAACTTCTGAAAGCAATTGGACTTAAATGATATTAAGAGATAACAAATTCCTTGGTATTCCAACTTTGATGCCCTATAGTAAATGCAGCACTGAGCAAAAATTCTCAGGATTTCATAAATTATATTTTAAGTAAATCAGTATATCATCAATTTAGAAGGAGAAACCTGCTCCATGAAACAATTAGAGTACTAATGTAAAGGATAAAAAAAAAAAATTAAAATGTAGTAAAAATATCTGGAGGACACAGTAGCTAATAGCTGTGGAAAAGATGCAAAGCATGCATAACTAGTTGAAAAAAGTCTATTAAAACATTAAAATAAATGTCTTTAACTAAAGTATCAAATTCAACAACCGAAGGGCGCAACATATCAAAGCTATTAACTCTGTAAAATTGTAAAACATGTATACTTGATTTTAGGGATGTTTTTACTTGGCCTTCAACATTCTATATGTACAGATATTAAATGCTTTTAGTTGTTGATGTTTAGGGAGCCAATGATTTATATTTCTATCTCTCCCACCCAAATCGAGAATCATAGGCCTCTCTCACAGGGGCCTACGTGGGCAGGAAATCAGAGCAGGGCGATGTCCTCTCTCCTGGTAAATCCAGAGAGAAGTGCCCAGAAGGGACATGTGGAGCATACACATTCGCTTATGCAAAATTCATTCACTTGGAAAATTACCCTTTCTTTGGTCAGGGATGAATAAATGAGGCAGAAAGAGAAGAGGAATTTTCCAAGTTTATAAGATTAACCATGAAAAAGGAAACTGTAAGGAATGACACTATATTACGAACTGCCTCTTAAAATTTAAATATTGCCACTTCTAGCTTTTTGTATATCTATTCAAGCAATCTCTTAATCACAATAGACTTTGACTCAGCATTAAAAAAGATAAACCAGCTTAATGTTTTTTATTTATTTCTCTCCTGCTTCCCTTCCTCCCTCGCTTCCTTCTCCATTCCATCAATCCATTACTTCTTTTATTTCTCACCTACACTGTTCAATTGTGCCTATAAATTGATTGCACACTTTCATTCCATTGGCACTCCACGGTTATTTTTTTTAAAGTTGTATCTTCTAGTCCTAGTCAGTTCAGCTCAGTGGATAGAGCATCAGCCTGAGGACAAAAGGGCCTGGGTTCCATTCCAGTCAAGGGTACATGCCCAGGCTGCAGGCTCCATCCCCTGTGGGGGGTGTGCAGGAGGCAGCCAATCAGTGATTCTCTCTCATCATTGATATTTCTGTCTCTCCCTCTCCCTTCCTCTCTGAAATCAATAAAATATATTTAAAAAAAAATAAAATAAAGTTATATCGTCTAAAGTATTAGGGTCAATATTTGTATTTATTTTATTTTTAAGTTGCACTTGGCATTCAATATTATCTTATACTAGGGGCCCAGTGCATGAATCATGCACCTTGAAAGGAACTGTGGGCCGCAAGGCTGCGGTGGTCACAGGGGTGGGTCTCAGCCCATCCTCCGAGCACTCACCCAGCCCCTTCCACCATGTCCTGGTCCCTTGTCTGCCTGCAGCCCCGTTCCCACTGCCGCCACTCCCATGTGCTGACAGCACTGGCCCCACTCGCACCCGCTGATGGTGCAGAGCGATTGGTGCCTGTGCCAGAAGTGGGTGTAAGCAGGGCCAGCACCATCAGCGGGTGCGAGCAGTGCCTACTTCTGTGACTGCCCCTCAGGAGAAGCCCTCAGGGACGATCAGGACCGACGCCGGGCACTAGCAGCTGGTGTGAGCGGGGCCAGCACCAGCAGTAGGTGCAAGCACCGGGCATGACTGCAGTGCATGGGAGCAAAGAATTTTCAGTAAACACCAGAGGCTCGTCCCGATGACAGCAACCAGCGCCCTGCCTTGGTCTGGCACCCCCACTCACCTGCTCCACCATCCCACCCCAGTCAATGCCCACCATGTTCTGTACTCTGCCATCTGCTACCAACACCCATCATGTTCTGTGTGCGCCTCCTGGTAGTCAGCACATGTCATAGCAACTGGTTGGTTGTTCGGTTGTTCTGCTGTTTGGTCTATTTGCATATTAGCCTTTTATTATATAGGATTATTTCAAGTGTATAGCATAGTGGTTAGACATTTATATAATAAATGAAATGATCCCTCAATAAATCTAGTACCCACATAACACCAGCCATTCATAGTTATTACAATATTATTGACAGCATTCCCTATGCTGTACATTATATTCCCATGACTATTGTGTAACTACCAATTTGCATTTCTCAATCCTTTCACCTTTTTTACTTGCCCCTTAATCCACCTCCCATCTGACAATCATCAGTCTGTTCTCTGTATTTATGAGTCTATTTCTGTTTTGTTGGTTCATTCATTTTGCTCCATATATGTGAAATTATATGGTATTTGTATTTCTCTATTTTATTTAACATAATACCCTTTAGGTCCATCCATGTTGTCACAAATTCTAAGATATCTTTCTTTTATATGGCCAAGAGCATTATGCTAAGTGAAGTTGTCAGACAGAAAAAGATAAATATCACACATGATCTCACTCATTTGTGGATTATAATGAACATTATAAACTGATAAACAAAAACAGATCCAGAGACGAGAAGCATCGATCAGATGCTCAAACCTCAGAGGGAAGGTAGGGGAGGATAGGGGTAAGGGGGAGAGATCAACCAAAGGACTTGTATGCATGCATATAAGCATAACAAATGGATGCAGACAACAGGGGGTGAGGGTGAGGGCAGGATTGGGAGGGTGGGGGACAATGGGGGGGATAAGCACACATTTGTAATACCTTAATCAATAAAGGGAAAAATAATAATAAATAAAAAAAGTCAAAGGAAAAAAAAAGGAAATAGTTGATTGTATATATGTATCACCTCCTTTAGACTATCATCAATTAATGAGCACTTAGGTTGCTTCCATAGCATGGCTATTATAAATAACTAGAAGCCCGTTGCACGAAGATTTGCGCAATAGGCCTTCCTTCTCCTGGCTGCTGGCACCGGTTTTCCTCCGGCACCTGGGACCCAGGCCTTAGGTCCGGCCGCAGCAGAGAAGCCAAGCCTCTTCAGTCTTCAGTCTTCAGTCTTCAGTCTTCACTCTGGCTGGAGCCTTTAGTCTTCACTCCGTGCCTGTGTATGCAAATTAACCGCCATCTTTGTTGGGTTAATTTGCATAGTCGCTCTGATTGGCTGGTGGGTGTAGCAGAGTGACACCAATTTGCATGTTTCTCTTTTATTAGTGTAGATGCTCAATGAGCATAAAAGCACATATACATTTCTGAAATTAGTGTTTTAAATTTCTTAGGATAAATACCCAGAAGTGGAATTGCTTTGTCATAAGGCACTTCTATCTTTAATTTTTTGAGGAACCTCCATACTCTTTCCCATAGTGGCTGCACCAATTTTCAATCCCATCAACACAGGAGGGTTCTCTTTTCTCCACACCCTTGCCAACACTTGGTGTTTGTAGATTTATTGATGACAGCCATTCTGACATATATGAGGTGATATCTTATTGCGGTTTTAATTTTCATTTTTCTGATGATTTGTGACATTGAGCATCTTTTCATATGTCTATTGCTCATATGTTTCTCCTCTTTGGAGAAATTTCCACTCAGATGCTCTGCTATGGACAATATTTTTAAAATTACATAATCACATGGGTGGGATTAAATAAATATTGTGGTAGGCAAAATTTTAAAGGGCCCCACACCTTTATTACACCCTACCCCACACCTTTATCATACCCTACCTTATATAAAACATTTCCCTTGAGTGTTGGCAAGACCTCTGACCATGATGGAGTATCATTCTCATGAATGGTTACTAATCAGTTGCCTTAAGGGAATCAAAAGGGAGGTTATAGTGGGTGGGCCTGACCTAATCAGGTGAGCCCTTAAAGGTTTCTCTTTGGACAATTTTCCTGAGCTACTGGCCTAGAGGAAATAAGTAATCTATAATAATAAAAATGTAATATTCTAATCAGAACAGACGTCCTTCTGGACGACCTTCTGGATGAAGTTGGGGCTGCAAGGGCAGAGGCAACCACCGCAGCTGTGAGGGCTGAGCCCCTTGCATGAATTTCATACATCGGGCCTCTAGTAACATTATAAGAGGGCTATGGAGGAGATCATGTACCAATGAACTGACATCAGCTTCTAAGACATCTATAGCTAGCAAGTTAAAGAGACTTCACTCTTACAATCACATAACACTGAATTCTGCCAACAACTACTGAGTTTGAAAGATGGCCTCAAGCCTAAGTTTAGATTGCACCTTTGGCCAATAACTTGATTTAAGCCAAGTGAGACCCTGAGCACAGGACCCAGTAATCTGTACCTTTACTTCTGACCTATGTCACCTGTGAAACAACAAATGTACATTGTTTTAAACTACTAAGTGTTTGGTAATTTGCTATACAACTTTCTAAAACTAACATTATTTTTTTGCCCTAGCCAGTTTGGTTCAGTGGATAGAGTATCCATTTCCAGACTGAAGGGTCCTGGGTACGATTCCAGGCAAGGGCACATACTGTGGTTGCAGGGTAGATTGCAGGCCCTCGTCTGGGCTCCTGGGGGAGGCAACCAATCAATGTGTCTCTCGCACATTTATGTTTTTCTATCTCTGTCTCTCACCCTCCCTTCCTCACTTTCTAACAATCATATGGGAAAATATCTTTGGGTAAGGATTAACAACAACAAGAAATAAAATAAAATAAAGTTAACACTAAGTTCTGGTAACTTGGAAGGTTTTATGATGTGAAGGTCAGGCTATTTCAGCACCTAATACCTCATAATTAGATGTATAGTTTCTACCAAGGCCTATAACTGGACCTGAAGCTATTTATCAAGATGAGAATAGTTATCTTCCTAGAGTTATACACTGTGATTTTCCTATTGGTGCTTTCTAGTATCCATATAGCAACCTATTTGCAATTAATTCTTCAAGTATTAAATTTCCTGACCATTAAAGAGCAACTAGTAGAGTGGCTTGTACTGCAGCCTAACCACTGAAAATCATTTTCTTGATCAGGTTCCCACTCAAATCCAGCATTTTTAGTAAAGTTTTTTTCCCAATATGTTAAAGAGGCACATTCCAATACAGTCTATGTTGCCTTAAGAATCTAAAAACAACTTCCAAGTGTTGTGATCCCTATTCCTGATAATGATATGGAGAATATCAACTTGTCCTTCCCCTTGAGGGGGGTATATCAACATTGTGAAAAACCCTGATTCTTCTGAATTTTCACTTTGGTGCCAGATTCCACATTTTTGTGGGGTTTATTTTCTTTCCTATATTTTGCCATAATGATCCCCATCCTGATAGGTCTTACTAAGACATGTAGAGCTTGCTACTTCCTGCTTATTATTAGCATATTATCAGATCAATGTGATATTTTGAAATGTCAAGCCCTTCAAGATTTCTGCAGAACATATAAAGATAGGGAGAAGAAAGCTTGACATAGCCTGAAGCAATGCCTTCAAGTTACACTGGTTTCCCTACCAGTAAAAGCAAACTGCTTCTGATAGTACTGACAAATTAGTACTTACCGAGGCCTTAGTCAGATCAGTTGCTGCATGTAACATTCCAGACACCATGCTGATTTGTTCTAGTACAGACACTACAATTGGGACAGTAGCTGAATTTGTCGTCACCACCTGCTTCAGTTCATGATGGTCTCTAGTCATTCTCCAAGACTTAACTGACTTCTTCACAGGCCACATTGGTGAGTAATGGCGATAAGTTTCATTTCTTCTGCTCCTCTCAAGTCTTTTCTGGTGGCACAATTTTCTGAAATTCACTCAGAATTTTTTATGCTTCACCATCTTCGTTGGATGGGGAAGGTCCATGGGCTTCTACTTAGCCCACCATAATGTTCCAATGCCTATGACTCAGGGAACCAAATTAATCAATGAGTAGAGCTAATTCTTCCAATTGCCAATGACATTTGTTCAAATGATACATTCAGAAACAGGGGTAATAAGCTCCAAGTCAGCCAATGTACTGGTGTGTTAGACTTCAGTTAAGACCTAATCACTTGCTTTAAAATGTTTTTCAATCCCCCAAAGTTAATGCCACTCGGTGGCAGTGTCTATAGTAATCCTCCAAAAGTTTGGTTACTTTCCATTCCCCTATGAACAATTATTTTAGAAAATAACCTTAAGTCTACTTGATAGAAGTTTGGTGGAAATTATCTGGTATATGTTTGTACACTCAGGCACTTGTTTTCATGGCACAAGGTATTCCCTCAAAGTAATAAGGCCTTCCCCTGAGTTAATTCATCTGTGAATTGACTGAGGTATGCACTTTTGGGAAAATGTGTGACTCTCCAGTGTGGAGAATCAAGTCCGATTTTTCTCTACCAGACGAAGTTTTTTTTCTTTTACACAGATAAAGAAATGTTCTGTTGGGCTGCCAATCTATTTCATTCCTGGGGAGACCATGATCAATTAGGTTTCACCAAAATTCTCTTTGGTTACTTGTTCTTCCATGTTGCCATTTAATACTAGGTCTGCTAACCTTGTCTTTGATGAATAAATGTTGCCACCTGGCTTCTTATATTCTGGGATCCCATTATCCACATTGAAATCAGATGGCCCATCTCTGATTTAGGGGAAGTATGGAAAGGAAGGTTTAGAACAGTGGTTCTCAACCTTGGCTGCACATTAGAATCACCTGGGAATATTTTTAAAATCCTGGTTTCCGGGCCTTATCCTCTGGAAATTCTGTCTTTTTGTTATGGGGTGGGGCCACAATATTAGTAACAAAGAAACAGAATTTCCGGAGGATGAGGCCCCGAAATCAGAATTTTAAAAAGATTCCCAGGTGATTCTAATGTGCAGCCACAGTTGAGAACCACTGGTTTAGAATGACCTGGGATTATCAGTTTCAGCTGATTACAAATTTATGCCCAACGCCAAATTTCAGGTTACCATATCTTCACAATAAATTTCCTTTTGAGAAACTTGGTGACTGTGAATTCAACTACTGATTTCATTCAGCAACCCATACAATTAAATTTTTTTCCCCCTGAAGTTTAGTGATATTATCCATGTGGACTTAAGGAATAAAAAATTACTTCAGGGCTATTGGGAATCTTAGAGCATGACTTGAAGTGCGAGTCAATAAAAATAAAAACATATTAAACAATAACAACAACAACAAAAATCACCTACAAGCTAGTGAAACCCTTGCTGACTACTCTGGGCAATTGTGGAATGGGGGGGTGGGTGGGAAGTGGTATGTCAGATTTTAAGAGCCATCATCCCGGATGGAGTGTTGGAGGAGGCCACTGAGAGGAAGTGACCACTGGTTGGCCCAGGAGCTAGACAGGGACAATCTGGGGGTCCTCCATCTCTCCCTTGTCCTTGGAATGTGCCCTCCGTCTATTGTTCCCACAGTGGGAGTCATTTCAAGGAGATAGTCTTGAGAAAGCAATGTGTTGCTCAGAACAACTGGACTGATGGTGACTGAACCCATTATATTTTATTAACTTTTAAGGTTCTGGCAGGCTGGTGAAGAGATCTACTTGTCTTGTGGCACCCAAGTCAAACCTCCTATGTAAAATTGCCCATTAAAATTGCCACCTGCCGAAACCGGTTTGGCTCAGTGGATAGAGCGTCAGCCTGCGGACTGAAAGGTCCCAGGTTCGATTCCAGCCAAGGGCATGTACCTGGGTTGCGGGCACATCCCCAGTAGGAGATGTGCAGGAGGCAGCTGATCGATGTTTCTCTCTCATCGATGTTTCTAACTCTCTATCTCTCTCCCTTCCTCTCTGTAAAAAATCAATAAAATATATTTAAAAATAAATAAATAAAATTGCCACCTATCGATATGTCGGTGCCCTCTGCTGGGCCCCAACGCCCGAAGACACTCTGCGGTTGGGCAGGGCCGCTGACAGGTCTCTGTGGTTGTAGGAGACCTACTGCCAGGGTCTGCAGTTGGAGAGGTCCGCAGTTGGGGTCTGTAGGGTCTATGGTTGGACAAGGTCCACTGCTAGGGCACTTCAGTTGGTCAAGGCTGTCTTGCAGGGCTCAGTGTTCAGGCAAGGCCATTGGTGAGCCCCAAGACCGGGCGCTTCTGGTTGGGCTTGACCAAGAGGCGGGGCTGGGCCATAGGGAGGTGGGGCTGGGCCATAGGGAGGTGGGGCTGGGCCATAGGGAGGTGGTGCATGGGGCTCTGTGGTCTCAAAGCAGCTGGCTTTGCTTCCAGGTGGAAACAGTCTCCTGGTAGAATTCGGAATGAGTGAAGTTGCTGGTGAGGCTGCCCAGTGGGGAGAGACTACTGACCCGGCTCCACAGTTGGGACAGGTAGGCGGGACCCTCTGATTGCAGGCCCCTGGCAGGGACTGGGGTTGGAGAGTTGCTCCTGCCACGCTGCATGCTCCCAGGGGGTGGGCTGTGGGAGCCCTGCAGAGAGGGGCTGGAGATGGGCTGGGCTCCTCCTTGAGCTGTGGCTGGTGGGGGTGGAGCAGGGCTTCTGACGGGCTCGGAGGTCGGTGGGATTGCGAGACCGCAGTGGGGTGAAGTGTTATCGCTGAGATCCGACTCCACTGGCTGCTGAAAACCCTGCCCCTAGTCTTTGCTCCGGCTTGTTTCCAAGTGTTCCGACCAGTTTTCCCAGTGGTCTGCCTGAGTGGAGACAGACGCGGGCCTCTTCGCCGAAAGGCTTATAAAGGTGGACCTTTGCCTCGGTCTCTCCTTATCCCAAAGGAGAAATCACCGAGGGTCCTTCTCGGCGCTGGGTACGTGGCATTTGGGGGAGGGGTGGTGGAAAAAGCCAAACTATTCTTCGGCTTCTCATGCAGTTTTTCTCAGGTTTTGGTTTGGTGTTGGCTCCATCCTTAACTGTAAATTGTCCCCTGTGTTCTCACAAAAGTATTCTCCTTCGTGGATGGTTGGTTAAGTGGTTAAATGGTGTTTCCATGAGCAGGACCAGAGTAGGGACCTCTTATTCTGCTACCTTGCTGAAGTTAAGGCATCTTTGATTTTTATTTTTTATTAGCAGACTTACAGGGGGGGGGGGGTGTTTAAAACTTGCTATGATAACTTTGAACAACTTTGATGAAAACAATAAAAACACTTTAGCTTACTTTTGATTGAAATAGGTGAGAAATGCAAAAAAATTGAATGAAGTTTTGGTTTGCTTATCTATACAAATGGAAATGAGAATTTCCATGAATATACAAGTAAGTAAATGCATTTTCATTTAAAGTGGAAATGCATTTCTGTCCATAAATTTATGCTCGAAACAATATTTTTGGAGCTTTTCTTTTTCTGAGAAAATATTGAATACTATTGGAATAAAACAAACAAATATTCACAAAGTAATAAAATCATCTATCTTTTGAAATATTCCCTTACTGATTCAAACAATTCAAATCTTGCCTTCTAGTATAATTGGAAGTGGACTGTATATTTACTATATTTTCCAGTATAACTAAGTCCCATCCTAATGTGACATATATGCATGAGTTTACCTCATCTTGGCACCAAAATTCTACCTCTGTAATTATCAAATGAAAGCCTCAAAATTATAAAGTTTTTATGTATAAAGTTAATTGAAAGTTTGTTTTGCCCATAAAAGAAGACATACAAACATTGAAAAAATATTTAACTTGAGCCCTGGCTGGTGTGGCTCAGTTGGTTGAGTGTTGTCCCACACACAGAGAGGTCTCTGGTTGGACTTCCCATCAGGGCACAAGCCCCTGGGGTTTCAGGCTCAATCCCCAGTAGGGGCATGCAGGAGGCAGCTGATCCATGTTTCTCTTTTTCTCTCTCTTTCTCTAAAAATAATAATAGTAATGGTAATAATACTAAAAACATATTTAAAAGGTTTGACTTGGATATGCCTGAAATTACAAAGGAATTAAAATACATTAAACTTTGATTCCGATATTAAACCCTCCTCATCACAGAATTGGGGAGAAGTTTTTGTCAGTCTAGCTAATTGTGTTAATTCTGGTCAGGAATCTCCATTATAGTTTTTATCATTGTTTTAATTTGTCTGCCTTATGTCTCCCCTGTGTTTTAGAACTATCCTTTTTAGTCTTTACTTGCTCAGTAATTCCAAGTTTAAGATATCTAAGGTATTTGCATATAAATTGTACTAAATATATTTCTAACCATCCTTCTTGATCGTACACCCTGAGGCAGCTGGTAGACTTAATGGCAATATTCTTACCAATCCATGAAGTCATTCATTATGGGCTGTATCCTTTGTTTTAGATTTTTTCATCTTCCTCTATGTGATTCAATAGGGAGCGTTGTCTATCCCCTAATATGAATAGGATGGATGCTAGTTGCTTTAAAAGAACAATCTCAAATAATTTATTATTGACTGACTCCATCATTAGTCATTAGGACCCAATATTGGTTAATATGTTTTAGATGGAAAGGGAGAGAATTCCAACATAAAATCACTTTAAAAAAATAAGGGAGATTATTTTCCCTTAGGTATTTATGTATGGCTGAATTCAAATGCTAAAGACACTACTTACTGATACTGACCCCAGTCCATCTCTTCATCTCTTGGACAAGGTCTTGCCAATTGCTGGACATGAGGGCAACTAGTAACTTTAATCCTACTGCTTTTTCAGGCTTACTCTTACCCAAAAGCCTTGGCACACATTCTAGAGAAGATGTCTGCTTGGCCTAGGATGAGATGCATGCCTACTTATGTCTAAGAAGGAGATTGCATTTTATTAAAAAAAAAGTTGATTAGGATTCCAGAAAGATAAAAACAGTATATTTAGTACATATTTGTCTATTTTATTTATTTAATTTTAAAGCTTTTACTTAAGCATGTAAAATTTAAACCATGATGAAACAAGAAGTTTCCTTTTTTAAAACAATATATTACATCTTTGTAAAAGGCTATATGTACATCAGGATCCAGTACATTTCAAGTATTCCAGTCAATTTGTAAGGGAAATTTTCACACATGCAAAATTGTAGAGTCTGATATAACAAACTATCAAGGACTCACCTAGATTCCACTTTTCAATTCCGAATTGATTGTGCTTCATCTATAGATACTACCTAACATTCCTAACAATCGATTATTTTGAACTCAATTTTAGATATGATGTTTTCAACTATAAATATCTCAATAATAGACAGTGGGAATCTTTTTAATTTGGCCCTTGATATTCTTGACATAACTAAAATGGTCTGTAATTATTTCATTTGCTTTGCTGTTTGCATAATATCCTAGACACATCTTATACCTTTTCTACCTAGAACCAGTTATTCCTCCAAGGAACCCTGGGGAATTTGGGATTTTTATACTTTAAAAAATACCGTATTGACTTCTTATACCATTTGCCTCTTTACCCATACGAAGTTTAGAATACCACTTCTGACTTTTGAAATTTTTATTTTCATCACTTCGTCTGACTTATTAATGGCTTATCTTTAAGTAGTGAGTTCATTCATCCATTAATTTAATATTTATCAATTGCTAACCATATGCCAACCAGGGTTCTAGGTACTGGGAATATGGTTGTGAACAACACAGTAAAAATTTTAGGTTTCATGGAGCTGTCTTTATAGTGAAGGATTGATTTGACTTGAATATACTTTCAGGGGGCAAATACTAGTATTATGGTGACCAAAGATTATTTAATTTTGGGTCGTGGGTACATAATGCAATATACAGATCATTTATCATAGAAATATGCACTTGAAACCTATATGACTCTGTTGACAGTGTTACCCCAATAAATTTTTTTTTTTTTTTAAAAGAATATACTTTGGAGATCTCCCTAAAAATACTATCCTAGATGGTATATGTGTTCTCTTCATAAGCTTTTACTCCCTGGCTCTGGTCTATTGGTCAATACTGTAAGGGTTTTGTCTTTGCCTGTGATGTAGGCTATGAAAGAATTTGCCGGGAGCCGGTCCATCCTTGCTGTTTCAAGGGACCTGGCATATATGGCATACGGTTCTTAATATGTTTGCTCACCTTCTTGGCGCTGTGTTTTAACCAAAGCCACCTCTCCGAGAAAGGTTGAATCCCCAGGTAGGGATTTTCCCCTGAAGTTAGGGAGGGAATAAAACCCCTCAACTAAGTGCCAGGCGGGTAATTAATCCCTTTAACTACGAACAATCATGCTTAAACTACATAATCTTTTCTCCCTGGAATGGAGATAAGAAACGCCCTAACCTTTGTAATAGAGATTGATAGGATTGAATCAACTGGTATAAATACAGTTGTAACAAGACAGAAACACTCAGAACTTAGAACAGAATCAAGAAGACAGAACCTACACGGAGCCTAGAGACAGAAGAACTTTGCTGGAGAGAGCATGCCGGAGGATCCTGGAGAGGGACTGGCCTCGGAGCCTAGAGACAGAGCCTAGCGGGAGAACATGGCAAGGGATCCTGGACTGAACCTGACTACAGAGATTGGCAGGAGAACCTGACTGGAACCTGGACACTGAACCTGACTGGAGAGCCTGGACAGAACCTGGCTGGAGAACCTAGCGAGGGAACATGGCTACAGAACCTCGCTGGAAATCCGAAGCAGAACCTCTCTGGAGATCGAGACCAGAACTTGGCTAGAGATCCTGGCTAGGCTGCTGATCAACTGAACACTGTCTCCGAGTCTTTCCCTCTTCGCCGACTCCGTCCACACCTTTGGGGACCCCTGGACCTGCTGGGGTTGGACCCCGGCAAGAATTCACAACTAAAAGAAGAGATAGATATTAAGAGAGAGTTTATTTTACTTTTCCCAAAGGGAAAGCGCCGGTGCATTGCTAATCAATGCAAGGGCAGGAAATAAACAGTGGCCTGCTCTTTTAAGGGTAATGGTTGCTGTTGCTGGGTGACAAGAAAGAGAGGTGGATTTTTAGGCTGAACCTGAGCAGACATCAGGGGGGTTGTAGTTTGTTTGTTCTTCAGCAGACAATCTGGCCAGATGTCCAAGGGAGGTATCTTATCAGTATTTTTCCGAAGCCTGTGAAACGTTCTGAAAGCAAAAGTTATGAAGAGTTCAAAAGGGGCTTGTTTGTAGGGGAGCAGGGAAGGGACTTTTTTATAAACTATCATTGAGTTGTAAAAACAGCAGGTAGGAGACGTATGCAAGAATGTAGCCTTGAGAGTAACTTATCTTGTGTTGCAGTTTGAACAGAGGGCCTGTTTGAATCAGAGGCGCTAACAATCTTGGGAGTTAATTACCAGGTGTTTCTTATAAATTGTGGAAGGCTACAGCAAATATAAAGAAAGGCCTTTTTAATATTTCTAATAGATAATATTTAAGAATAACTGCTGTTGATTTAGTAAGCCTATCAGCATATTAGATATCTATTATACTTGTTACTTTTGGAATAGTTCATTTTAACTTATTTTTCTTCATTTGTTTTTATTATTCTGTATATTCTCTCCATATTCTTGATTCTCTTATATGTTTACACAAAAGAACAGGTCATAAATTCTTTGGGTATAAAAAACCAATAACTTTCTAATAAGAATCTGGGCTATTTAAAAAAAAAACACAACTTTTTTTTTAGAGTCAGCATAGCCAACTGTGACTTGGCAAATGTATGAAAAGGTATTACGTTATTCATGTATTAAATCAGACCTCTATTGTGTCAGACATACAAGTAAATAAAACACGAAAACTTACATATATGTTTTATAGGTGAATTTGGATAAAATATGTTAATATTAAAACTTCTAAAGAGCAAAGTTTTTATTACTTTATTCTTTTTTGTTATTGTATATCTTATACTATAATTTTATATGATATAATTATATATATTACACATAATTATATGGTAAAATCTCTCTGTATAAAATCCCAGTGACTGGAACAGCAGAACAACCAGAACGACCAGAATGATTGGTGGCTATGACGCCCGCTGTGGCAGCCAATCAGTCTGATCTGGGCCCTGATAGCCTGGATGGCCCCACCCTGATTGGTCCCCAACACCCCTATCGGGGGCAGGTCAGCTGGCCAACCACCTGTGGCCCCTCCTGCCTTGCTGGCCCAGCCTGATAGGCCCCCATTGGGGTGGGCTGGCTGGACTCCACCCATGCATGAATTCGTGCACATTGAAAGAAAAGTAATTAGAAGAAATATTTTAATATCGCTATTCGCCCTTTCTCTATAATAGAAGTGTCAACCAAATTCACAATCAACAATGACAGATCAAAACACATGCATGCGTTTGGCACCAGGGAGACCTGTATATGTATTGCGCATGCGAGAGTCAACTTAGGCTTTTATATATTTAGAATAAACTTGCTTAATTAGACCTGCTTTCTGATTTAGCTAAACTTTTTCCATCCCAGTGAAGCACCCCAACTTCTCTTTCAGGTGATTGTCAGCAACACAGCAGTAAATATCAACATGAAGCAGATCATTACTGTAGATCACACAGGGAGAACAAAGGGTAAAATATTTAACTGCAGCAGTGTTTGACTATATTCTGCGCAGTGAGAAAACCTGAAGTCATTTTCAAGGTCCATCATTTCTTCTTTTCAGTCGGGTCAAGTTTCTAAGCTTTCTAAATCTCTGTTTTCCGGCTAATGAAAAGAAAATAGGATTCCACTGAATCTCCTATCTACCTACTCCAGGACTTCTGTGAGGATCAAATGAGATGAGGCATGGGAAAGTGCTTCACAGACATTTGGTTAAAGTGTAAATCTTTCCACTTGGCTATAAAGCAAGTCATGTTCCTGGACTGAAGAAATTGTAAGGAGGCTAGTCACCAGGGAGAGGAAGCTGGGTATTGCTATGTGACGTCATTACCTAGCGCCCACAGACACCATTTTCAGGCTGGGTTGGGCTGTGGGCCGCATTCTGTGCCTTGCAGTGTTGGCTGAGATTTGGTGGGCTGTTGCTCTGCGGTGGTGGCAGGGCCTGTGTCCCACTTGGAGGAAGCTGAGTGTTACTTTGTGGGTGCCAGGTCCGCAGTGCAGTTTCTCTGTAAATGGCCAGTGCACGTCACAGCAGCTCCTGCATTGAGCTTCTGCCCCCTGGTGGTCAGTGCGCATCATAGCGACCGGTCAGATGGGTGGAGGGACACTTAGCATATTAGCCTTTTATATATATACAGAAGCTTTTTATGTAATTAATCTAGAGTATAATAAAGTGCCTGGGATAAATAGTCCATACCTTTAAAGACTTATACATTATGCTATAATCATTGGATTTTCTATTTTACTTCTGGGAATTTTTTTGCCTTAAGAATCTTAACATTATAAGCCACTTTTGAAGATACTATAACAAAACATTCCTTGTAAAGATTTATTTTATTAATCACCATGTAATTTAAATTGAATCTATTGGCCAAATGGTTGTGTATACAAAGTTATTGTGATTTTTTTCTTTCCATATAGGTAAAACAGAAATAAAGGTATTGATTATTTTTCTGCATAAAATTACTATATAAGATCTAACAATCTATTAATTTCCTGGAGGTAGGAGGAGGGGCTACTTGAGTGATGCTACAAATTATTACTAAGAGGTTTAGCTCAATTATGTTCAGTAAGTAGTATTTATTAATTTTATATTTAAATAGAAAGTATACTACATGAATTACAGCAGTTACTTTTTTCTAATCATTTCAGTTTAGCCTACATTTTATTCAGTAAGGAATACATTATTCCAGTAAATATTCTTGCTAGTCAGAATCTAAAAAATAGTCTGTTCAGAAATGTCAGCTTTCTGAATATGTTTAGAACAGAGTTAGAACTAACAACAGAAGTTTTAAATACCTGTCATGGACTGTGACAGCTTAAACCTTCGCTACTTTACATTATAAAATAAAGGCTGAAATTCACTTTCACATTTTGTAGTAAGTTTAAGACACAAATAACAATTTTCTTATTCTGGATAACAAAGAGGTAACTACCAGCAGACATGATTAAATGGATTATTTCTCTTTCCTTCCTTGGTGGGGAAAAAAATAGACACAAAGAATACACTTCTTAATAGATTGTTAGTGATTCATGAATTCTGTGGGTCATACTATAATGTGAATATTTGGTATTTTTTGATTCAGTTACAATGGTACTTTTAAGTTGACTGGTGTTTTTACAGCGACAACACAAATATTTTAAAATCAGAATAAAAGAAAACCTAATGTCTCCTCTTATATTTATTATTGTAATATGCTTAATTGGGTGCGCACATATTTTTTTTTCCAAATATATGAAATCCATAATTACACAGTTCTTTTTTTCAAATGCCTAATGTCCTCAAGAGGGTAGTAGAAAATAAAGTAGAAAAATAAAAGAGACATAGTCTTTACCCTCAAGAAATTTCCATTTTTTATTTGAGTTTTTAAATGCAGTTTGACTGTAACAGCAAGGATAGAGTCTATAGACAACTTGAAGTTTTTATTTTGTTTGTATTTATTTATTTACTTATTTCTTTTAAAGCTCCAACAATAAAGATGTATTATTTGCTCACAGATCTAATGGGAAAGCTCTCTTTTGAGCTGTGGGTCTCTGCTGGTTGGCTGGGCTGTTTCTGCTTGCTGTGTCTCTTGTTCCTGTGGAAGCAGTAGGCTACCTGGTCATGTTCTTATCATGGTAATGGCCAAAACATAGGGAAGCAGGGCCAACACTGCTAGCACACATCAAGCTACCATACCACTGTGTAAAACAAGTCAGTTGTCTGAGCCCAAAGTCAAAGTGTGGGCAGATATGCTCCAAGGGGCCAAGCATACTACATTGCCAAGTCCAACATCAATAGAGCAGAAAAGTATATTCTTCCCATAAAGTATAGATTAGGACAAACTTGAGAGCAAATATTCACCGAACAGTACTTTAACTTAAGCAGCCTCCAGTGTGAATGAAAAATGCAACTTTGCAAGTGAGACACTGGGAATGATGGTGAGAGAAATCAATCCTACTTCCCTGCAGCAGGGACACAGGGCTCTTGAACTCAGTGGGAACAAGTTTGCTGTCCTATTAGGATAAGTTGCCCATTTCTCAGAATCACGTATAAACCCCGCATTGAACCCTGGAAGCCAAGGCGTTGGAAGCATGAGATTACGTACTGGGTACTTCACCCGATGTGGAGCATTCACTCCAAGCTCAGCATTTAGAAGGTGTGAATCCAATTCAGACAGATGAAGCTCACTGATTAAGCTCCCATATGGCTCAGTGTCCGATGGGAAGCTAATACGTTTAATGCCAAAAAGTCTAGAGTGGCTGAATTGAGAACAAAGAAATATAAACATTCTATTTTTATCTATATTTCATATACATATTTTAGGATTAAGGAAGATGTTTTATAGTAATTTATTCAAAAAAATGATCTGAAGATTTGAGTGAAGCCTAGTTTGATGAGACTGTCAAACATGTTAATGCAAAGCCAAAGTTTCTTGGTAGTAACTCAAGCTATTTTCATACTTTATTCTCAGTCGGTGGTTCTCAACCTTCCTAATGCCGCGACCCTTTCATACAGTTCCTCATGTTGTGGTGACCCCAACCATAAAATTATTTTCGTTGCTACTTCATAACTGTAATTTTGCTACTGTTATGAATCGTAATGTAAATATCTGATCTGCCGTATGTGTTTTCCGATGGTTGCGACCCACAGGTTGAGAACCGCTGCTTAGAATACTGATAAACTTTGAGTAATCAGTTAGACACTGACTTCCCAGATGCTGGTTTTTTTGTGTTTGTTTTGTTTTGTTTTTTTAAATAGCAGGGGAGAGAGTTATTTAAACATACCGTCTTTTACACTGTGAACAAGTGCAGTAAATCAGGAAGTCTGACTGGAAAAGGAATAATTATGGTAACCATATTGGCAGAGTACACATCATATTTTCAAGGTTGTCATTTTTTAATGGGAATTTAAAGAGTTGTGGTTCTGCAATAGTAAGATCATAGAATTAAAAAGACATTATAGTTTATCAAAGAACCTAGTGTATAAAGTAACAGCAGACATGGTAGAACCAAGGAGAAAATAACCAACTGAAATACTAATGATTGGCAGGATATTCAGTAGCTTAACAACTTTAGGATATAGCCAGTTGTCATTAATCAGTGTCACAAGCATAGGTGCTTTCTGAATTTATTCATTAAGTTCATCCTGAATATTTGCTATCGGTTTTATTATATGTCCATTATATATATTAGCAAATGTGTCCTTATATTAACAAATATATAATGCTCGAAATATTTTAAACATAATTTTTGATTACTTGGCCTTTGCTCTCTTTTGTTAAAATGTATAAAGAATATTAAAATAGCCCTGGCCAGTGTGACTCAGTTAGTTTAGCATCGTCCCGAGCACCTAAAGGACACTGGTTCCATTCCAGGTCAGGGCACATAACCAGGTTGTGATTCCTGTCCCCAATCAGGGCATTTTCAGGAGGCAACCAATTGATATATTTCTCTCATAGGATGTTTTTCTCTCTCCCTCTCCCTTCCTTTCTCTTAAAAATAAATAAGTACATATTAAACAAACAACAAAAAAAACAACAACAAACACCTCATTCTCACTTGGCTTTCTCCAGAATCTCCTGCAACTTTGCAGTAATATATGTATATCTAAATATTAAAATAGATCCATGAAGATTTAAAATTCTTAAGCTTATTTGGAGCCAAAAGTTTAAATGCCATTTGTTTTTGTAGCCAGTTATCTTTTAAGGAAGCATATAAACTATTGCATTTAGAAGAATTGGTGCATTTGGTTTTTCACATTATGAAAATGAAAATATATCCATGAATAAATAATATTTTGCATACACTAAATATTTATGGTGATAGTGGGAAAGAAACTTGAGGCACTAGAGATGCATTTTCATTAAGTTAAAATGAATTTTCTTTTTAAGTCTGAAAAAATCTAATAGCTCATTCTGAAACGATGGAGGAAAATAATGTTGTCTACATTTCTCTTTACCTATTTGTTTTCAGGCAGAATATTAAAGAAAGTATAACATTATTTTGCTTTAGTAAGTACTCTTCCTTTGCTATTTTTTCAATTTAGCAATATATTTTTTTATTTTACTATACAAATTCTCATTAGCACAGAAAATATGTAATGAATATGTTACACGGCATGACCTGAGCAGATAGAACATCTCCCCAAAAGCAGCAGAGCAGCAGGAAGTAATTAGAGCTCCCCATGATATTTGTTACTAATAATCTTCCATTGACATTTAAAGTTGATTGGCAGTTTTTAAAGTTTTCTACTGTTGTCTTAGGCAGACAGCTTTACAAACAATACAGTTTGATATATATTTTTACAGGCTTCAGTATTATATTAAGTCATCAAACTACAATTTCCATCTAATATAGTTGTGAAGAACCACCTGTCCTGCAAATACCATCTTGCAGTCTCAGGAAGGAAATCTATAATAATCCTATCTAATAAAAGAGAAAAATGGTAATTGGCATACGACGATACCCTTTTCATTGGCTAATCAGGACTATATGCAAATTAACTGCCAACTAAGATTGGCAGTTAACTCCCAACATAGGCGCAATGCTGGGAGGCCAAAGGGGAATGAGGGAAGAAGCTGCCTGCCACTGACTGCAATCGGAAACCCAGGCGGCAGCCAAGAGCCAGAGAACCGAGCTGCCTTTGCTCGGAGAAGCCAGGCCTCCTTTGCTGGCTTCTGTGATAAGAGAACCTGGCCGCCTTTGCCGGCCCTGGGCCAGTAATGGGAGAAGCTGGGTGGGGCAGGGAAGAGGCGGATGTCTGCCTGGCTTCTCAGATCACTGATCACCAGTGATGGGAGAACACCCAGAGGCGGGGCCAGAGGCCAGGCTGCATAGCTGCCTGGGGACACCATCTGGACCCCAGGGGCGACGCAGCCAGGCCCCAGAAGGAGACCCAGGGCCCGGGGCTGAGTTGCAGCTGTGGTACGCAATCCGGTGCCCAGGCTGAGGAGACCCAGGGCCCGGGGCTGCATCGCAGCTGGGGCACGCCATCCGGTCTGGGGGCGATACAGCCAGGCCCCAGAAGGAGACCCAGGCACCAGGGCTGTATCGCTGCTGGGGCACGCGATCCAGTACCTGGGCTAAGGAGACCCAGAAGGAGACCCAGGGGCCTCGCAAGAGGAGAGTCTCCATGGTCAGATGGCGTGGTGTCGGGACAGGAATAAAGACCCGAGGTGACTCAGATGCCTGGCCACAGGGTTAGACCAGCCAGCAGGGCCTTTCAGTTGGGACTGGGGTGGGGGTGGGGCGAGGGAGGCAAGCCGGAAATAGAGAACTACAACTCCCAGGAGGCTTAGCGGCCAGGGCCTGGGTGCCTGGCTGTGAAATCGGATGGGCTGTAGTTTCGCAAGCCACTTCAAACTAGAGGCTTGCAAGGTTGGAAGTTCTGCGTCGGGAGCCAGGGAGAAATGGAGCTGGAGCAGAGAGAGGGGTCCATGGCAGCTGTGGGCTTTGAGGAGTTCTCAGCACCTCCCTGCTGGGAGCTGGCGCTGCCTCCGCTGAAGGTGGTCACATCCTGGAGAGCGAGCTTGAGACCGAAGTGGAGTTCGTGTCTGGGGGTCTGGGCAGCTCCAGCCTCCAGGAGCAAGACGAAGAGGAGAAGGCAGCCTGAGGCCAGCAAGGGCGGCGCCAACAGGAACTCAATCGCAGGAAGTACCAGGCGCTGGATCGGCGCTGCAGGGAGATTGAGCAGGCGAAGGAGCGGGTCCTGAACAGGCTCCATCAGATGATATAGAGGATAACATGGAGACTCCAACAGGAGCGGAGGTTCCTCATGAAGGTGCTGGACTCCTACGGTGACAACTACCGGGCCAGCCAGTTCACCATCTTACTGGAGGACGAGGGCAGCCAGGGCAGAGACGCCCCCAACCCAGGCAGCGCTGAGAACGAGCCTCCAGAGAAAGAGGGGCTGTCCCCGCCCAGGAGGACGCCAGCGCCCACAGAAGCCAGCAGCCTGGCCCCTGGTGAGGGGCCCAGCAGTTGGAAGAGGCGGCGAGTGCCATAGGAAGGGCACTGGGCAGGAGTCCCGCTGACTCCGGAGCTGGCCCCCGTGCAGATAAAGGTGGAGGAAGACTTTGGCTTCTAAGCCCTCGAGGCTCTGGACTTAAGTTGGGTTTCTCGGGGGCCAGACAAGCTGCTGCCCTACCCCACCCTAGCCAGCTCCCCCTTTGACTGACCCCCCAATAAATGGACCCGATGCAAAAAAAAAAAAAGCTTATAGAGGCATGTTTATAGGATCAAATAGTATAAATATAGATGTAACAGGACAATAAAAAGAGAACCTGGCTATGATGATAACCTGAATGCTGCCTCTGTGTCATTCCTTCTTTGGGAACCCCTGGACCTGCTGGGGCTGGACCCCAACATTCCTCTTCTTATAAGGACTTCAGTGAGATGGGCTAAGGGTCCCACTGGAACTGCCACAATTTAATGTAATCCCCTCTTTAAAGATCTTATCTCCATATACAGGTACATTCTGAGGTTCTGGGGATTAGGATTTTAACATACATTTTGTTGATTACCCAAATCAGCCCTTAACAACCAGCATGTTTCAGAAAGTAGATTCCTACAGGGTTATTTACCAAACATTCAGAAGTATTTTTAAAAGAGCTAAGCCCCTCACCCACCATGTGGGCCCCTCCCAGCAAAGAGTGAAGGCCTGGGTTCCGGGCACCGGAGGAAAACTGGTGCCAGCAGCCAGGGGAAGGGGCCCCCAAGGGGCCCCAGATTGCGAGAGGGCACAGGGTGGGCTGAGGGACCCACCTGAGTGCACAAATTTTTGTGCACTGGGCCTCTAGTAAAAGCATAATATGCTAATTAGCCCAGACAGCCGACCGACCATCTGGACATCATTCCGGACATCCTTCTGGACGAAACCACTGTGGCGGGGCCCAAGGCAGAGGCAGTTAGGGGCAATCACACAGGCAGGCAATGTGGTTAGGGGCGATCAGGCAGGCAGGCGAATGGTTGGGGCGATCAGCTATTCCTGCAGGATCGGGCCTAAACCAGCAGTCGAATATCTCCCGAGAGGGTGCAGGCCAGGCTGCGGGACACCTCCCCATGCATGAATGTCGTGCACCGGGCCTCTAGTATATAATAAAATGAAAAGGCCTGGCTGGTGTTCAGTGGTTGAGTGTCAACCTATGAACCAGGAGGTCACGGTTCGATTCCAGGTCAAGGCACATGCCTGGGTTGTGGGCTCCATCCCCAGCGGGGGGATATGGGAGGGGGGCATCCAATCAATGATGTTTCTAGCACTCTCTCTCCCTTCCTCTCTGAAGTCAGTAAAAATGTATTTTAAAACATTAAAAGACATAATGGAAGTTAAATAAAATTTCATTGCCATGTCTCATAAACATACTTATATAGAGATGTCCAGAATTAAAGGTCATAAAAACAAGTTGTTAATAAAATCAAATCAGTAACACAAAAGTGTAGAGAAGGCATTTATCAGAAAGATAATTTTAAAAATTCAGATAAGAAAGAAAACAGTAGGCAAATGAAAATGAGTAGAAAGGAGGCTTCTGACACTCTTGCATGTGTGTGAAGAGAATAATGAAATGAATATAAAATACCTGAAACAAAGGTATATTCCTATCATTTTTCCAACCATATTTCAGATGGAAATAATAAAAATGTATTTTTCTAGGGAAAACAATTCAATAGAAAAATATAATGAAACAAAGATCTGTTCTTTGAAAAGATAAATAAATTGAAAAACCTCTGGCTTGATTCATTAAGGAAAAAAGAGAAAACTCAAAATATTTCTGTGAAGATAATAAGGGAAAGCAAATACATTTGAGTTTATCATGTATAGAACCATGTTCTTATAAAGACTAAAGATAATTTAGAGATTATTTACTTCTGAACATTAACTTTAAAAAATAATAAAATAGGAACTCAAAAGTAATGTATCCTCTTTAGAAATTCTAATATGGAAAACATTTTCAGCATTAATATTGATTTTTAAATTGAGCCTAATGATATATTCTATTGCAGATGTTTTCAAATGATTATTTAACATTTGTTTGTCTTCTTTGGTTAGGTGTACATTCATATTTGTACACATTTTAAAATTGGTGTTTTTTTTCCCCCTACTTGTTGAGTCCTAAGAGTTTTTTGCATATTTTGGATACCAGTCCATTATATAATATATGCTTCACAAATATTTTCTTCCAGTCTGTGGTTTGTCTTTTCTTTCTCTTAATTATTTTTATAGAAGTTTTTAATTTTAGTGAAGTTCACTTTACCTATTTTTCTCTCTCATGGGTTATGCTTTGGGTGTTGTATCTGAAGAGCCAAAACCAAACCTAAGGTCATCTAGATTTTCTCCTTTATTATCTTCTATTAGGTTTATACTTTTGCATTTAAGTTTATGTGTGTAATACATTTGAATTATTTTTTGTGAAGTGTACCATCTTAGTCTACATTCATATTTTACATGTGCATTTCTAGTTGTTCAAGAATTTTTAATGAAAAGACTATTCTTTCTCCACCGAATTACCTTTACTCCTTTGTCAAAGTTCAATTGACTATATACCTGTGGTTCTACATCTGGGCTTTATAGTCTATTCCATTGACTTGTCTATTGGTTTTTTTTTTCATATAATTTTAATATTAGCTTGTTGTTATAAAATATCTTGCTGGAATTTTGATTGAGATTATGCTTAACCTATGGGTCAAGTTGAAAACAATTGACATCTTAATAATATTGATTCTCCTGTTCTTGAACATGAAATATCTCACCATTTATTCAGATCTTTCATTTCTTGTATCAACATTTTAAAAGATTTCTCCATGTAGACCTTGTACGTACATTGTTAAACTTATACTGAATCACTTTTTGTGTTTTTAATTTCAAAATCCCAATTGTTCATTGATGGTATATAAAAAAGTAGTTAACATTTTTATATCACCCTCATATCTTGTAAACTTGCAATAATCACTTAATAGTTTCAGAAATTTGTTGTTGTTGTTCTTTGGATATAAATATATTTTTTTATAAATGCTTTTATATCCAAGATTCTGTGAATTTATTGTAGTTTCCTTTTTAACCATTGTACACTTTACTGGAAATTTTTGGCAAAATGGAAATGAATAAAGTACATAAGTTAGAAATAAAATTTTCAATTATTGTCTATTTTCTTAAGCTTTCTGGTATTTTACCACAGCATGTATGAGTAATATAGTGACACATTAATCATCTCTTTTCTGACCCTTTAAAGATAAAACACATTAAAAATATATACACATGATTTCACAATGCACTATTTTTCCCCCAGAATTCCCTCAGGACTAATCTACTTTACATTTTAAACTATTTGTATTCCCTTCTCCTATCATTTGTACCCTGATTACTGGTCACACAATCTTTTCTACTTCTGATTGAACCACCAACATCTGCTTCTTGATATGAACAGCTGTTTGGTTTATCGTACTTGGCTAACCACACCCCACTTTGAATTAAAGGCATCACTCTAAACAAGAACCAAGTCCCCGATTTGTATAAAACATGAAGTTATATCTGTTTAATTAGTTTGTGAGTCTCAGGAAAGGTTCATATTTGTTGTCAGAAAAAATACTAGTTTTAGACCAAGTGTACCTTCTTTGTTTCATATATGATTCCTAAAATTGTTCGTAACAAATGCAGGGAAACATTTTTCAAAGACAAGAAGATCCTACATTTGTCAGTGTCTGAATTTTTATTCTCTGATCATTCTTCTCTGCTCTACTATGTACTATATGCTTTGGTTAGCAGCTCTTTGCAAACAATAGCCACAGAAGAGTAATTCCTAATCATCCTAGAATCCCAAAGTGACAGATTTAAAGAATTGGTAGTAGCACTGTCATCAATCTTAGATGCCATATAATGATGATATTGAAGCAGAGCTGTTCTTACTACCTGGGACACTTGAGTAATTGTACCATGATAACTGAAACTACTGAACATAGTAAGAAAAGTAGCAATGAAAGCAATAAAGTCTCCACATATAATCCACAAAAGATTAAAATGGAGTAAATATGCTTCAAAATCAACAACCACAAGAAGTATACAGACTACACTTATATCTATGTAAGGATATTTACAGAATGTGTATGTATCTACTTAACATAAAATTAATCTGTGTGTGAAACAATGATTTCTGAAGGATTGTTTATAACTTAAAAACATTCACAGTCTTCTTTAATTGACAAATATGTGACTTACCATAGTTGTACCATGACCAGCTTTCATTTAAATAAGCATTGCAAAACCTTTTTAGATATCATTAGTACTGAAAAATTTCATTTGCACAGCTTAAATAGCATTTGCTGTACTCACATCAATGCTACTGTTTTCTCCAATTTCTGAAAATTATCTTGTGCTTTTAATGTTATTAAAATAGAGAGAACAATGGATCTTTAATGAAAATACACAATTCCTGACAAACATTCTTCCTCTGTAATGCCAGGAAGAAGATGAATTTCAAAGCAACTTTAAAAGAATATATCTGAAGATACTCTGGCTGCTTGATTCCTTAGAAGTAAATTAGATTATTTTAATCACTAATACATTCTTATTTCTGTGAAATACTGAATATTTATCAAATCAAGAAAATGTTACTAACTTCCTAATAAAGGAAGTTAAACAAAACACAAGTAGAGTTTCATTTTCAAGGGTAAAAAAAAAGAATGCTTTAGAATTTATCATTTCTCTGTGTAGCTGTAAATAATGTTTCTAAAAAATAAAGTAAATCTATGAAACAATAATTACAAACATATTCTAATTTTGGATACTAACCCTTGACATTGTCTGTGAGGATTGTCTTTTTATTTTGAAAGACATACATGAATCTCAAGCTTAAACTTTGCTCAATTCTCACTTAGTGACAGATCAATTAGTGACAGATGAGGGCATCAAATCCATATCATTTGACTCTTAATTCAAGGTGACTTTCACATTATAATTACTAGTGAAATGAATAAGACTGAATAGTCACACTAATAAGATAATACAGTTGAATAGCTCTTAAAAACATACTAGATCATGAGTGAAATATAAAATTTTCAGGTCATCAAAGTTCCTTTAATTTTTGTAACATTTACAGTCAAACCTTTGATCAAATCACTAGCCATTTATAAAGTTAAAAAATGCTTTTGAAGAATGGTAAATTAGTTTTTATTCCCATATTTGCATTGCTGAATAATACAAAAGTTGAGTAATAGTAGATCCATGCTTTGCCTTGAAAACTAATTCTTTATAAAATTGATTATAGAGTTTATTATAAAAATTTTGATTAAAAATAAATTACTGGTATCCAAATAAGTTATTTAAAATGTTTGCGCATATATCTTAGTGTCTGCTGTGTTCATAAACTCTCTTTCTATCAATTTATATAGATTATGTATATACTAGACGTCCAATGCACGAAGATTCATGCAAAAATAGATCTTCCTTCCCCTGGCTGCCAGCACTGCCTTTGCTCTGGCCAGAGCCGCCTTCCACCTTCACACACTGCCCAGAGGGAGCAGCTGGGGTGGGGCAGAACACCTGCGTCATCGCCATGGCAATGATGCAAGCGTCCCGGCCCAACCGCTGCCATCTTTGTCACGTCAATTCGCATATTCTCTACTTATTGTCTTTGGGCACCGCCATCTTTGTCATGAAGTGATGGTCAATTTGAATATTACATCTTTATTAGATAGGCTTTCATGCAGAAGAAAAATTTTTGTATCTTCTATCTCTTCAATTTCTTTGTAAATTGTTTATTTTTAGGAAAGCTGTGTTTGTTTGTTTTTTAATCCTCAGATTTAAAAAGTCAGTACTTGTGTGGTAGACAGTTAGACAGACATGAGCAGAGCAAAGAGGGTAGTATAGAAGGTCACCAAGGCACAAAGCCCCAGGTGCCTAGCAACAGGCAAAACTGGGAAAACAACCGTGCCCTAGGGGAATCATCCCTCCTACAGTATATCAGACCCCCTTCCTTTCATATCATTGACCATGTGGTTTGACTCTCCCCTGACTTTTCCTCCCCTGGCATGTTGCTAATCATGCGGGATAGATGCCCTTAGAGAGAGAATGAACACGGAGGCCGGGGAAAATAGCCCTTACGCATTAAGCCCCCAAGACAATGAGGGTATGAACCCCACCAAATACTTCTGGGCCTCAGTTGTGTTTCAGATCCAGGCCCAGAAAAGCAGCAAAACCAGACACTGCAGAGGTGAGTGGACTGCCACAGGGCGGAGCAGGCGGCAGAGCTGCTGCAGGCCCCAAAGTTGGAACACCAAGCTACAGAGCATTATGCTCAGGCTTTGAAATCTAATTCAAATTTACTTGGGACCAGTGACTATTTTATTGCATCCAATTTTTGTGTTTTCAAATGGGAATGTCTAACCTATGCCTGTTGTGCCATTGTATTTTACAAGCAAATATATATATTTTTCTAATTTCAAAGATTCCCTAAATGGAGATTAATTTAGTCCCAGACTGCATCATGCTCAGAGTCTCACTCATACTTGATATAGATGATGAAATTTTTTGAGCTGATTATATTTAGATGAGAGTTTAGACTTAGAGTTGATATTGTAAGGGTTGAGACAGTTGGGATGTTAGAAAGGGTACGTGTATTTTGTATGTGGGGTATGAATTTTGGCCAGTTAAATGCATTTATAGTGGGTTGGTGGTCCCATTAGAGATATGACTGTTTCAGAACCTGTGAATGTAATTTCACTTTGAAATAGTGTTATTGCAGATGTATTTAGTTACAGTGGTCAAGATGACCTCTTTCTCTATATTCTGGTGAGCCCTAGATTGAAGTACAAGTGCCCTTCAATAGAATAGGGACAAACAGAAAAGACCATAGGACAACAGCCAAAGAGATTGGAGTTACTCAGCCAGGGGTCAAGGAACACCTGGAGTTTCACTTTTTGTTTCAAAAAAGAGATGCAAAATAGATTTAATTTTAGTATTTTAAAGAGTTATGAAATATTTCAGAACATATTACTGTTTACTAAGTGATCAAATATACTGTGAAAAAGTGCTTTAAGATTTCCAAATAGCTCATCCACCCTCTTCTATGTGTTTTGTGTTTGTGTGAATCACTTCTCCCAAAAGAAAAGAGTAGACTATTATGTTGTTAAAGTATCAGAAGTATAAGAAATATGCAAATTATTCATATTTGACCAATCAGTCACTGATTTAGTTTCTTTCACATACTGGTAGCTGCCAATGTATCTAAATTACTTTATTGACAAGATAGAAAGACTTTTAAGATCTATTTATTTGTTTAATGTAATATTGTTATCATAAACATGTTAGCCATTCCAAATTTTAATTGGTTAGGGAAGATAATGAAACAGAATTATGTGAAAGTCATAAAAGAATTAATCATTTTCCCAAATGATTAAAAGTATCTTCAGCCATACTGATTCATCTGTCAAACAAAAGGAGATTGAAAACTAAAAGGATTAAACAATGTTCATTTCTTAAATTAAGCTTTTTTACCTGCAATAAAAAATAAGTATAATTATTTTTAATGAATTAATATTAAAACGTTGCACATTTTTGTTGCATTTCTTGATTCAAATAGGTCAATACTTTATGTTCTTACACTTAATGAAAAGACCATTGATTTAATTTCCACAGAGTAAAGTGTACAATTAATGTTTTAAAACCTTAAATGTCAGGCCAGTTCAACAGAAGCTTTGAATGAGTCCTAGAAATAAATTTGATAAAAGGTAAACTTGTCAAAAAAAATAGGGATTAGTGCTCTAACATTTATTTCAATTAAGAGCTTCTTCTGTTTTTTTTTTTGAATAACCCATACATATTAGCAAGTTGTTATTTAGTTGGAACATGCCTTTTAATCATAGCATCTGACTAATCAAATAGAGCTATATTTAAGTATTAAAATGTTTTATTTTAAAAAATATTTAAAATATATATTTACATTGAGATATTTATTTCCAGTTTTCTACACAATTCACTTTCAAAAATGATTTATATTTTTATAAATAGGAGGAAATTCTCTCCCAAACCATAAATGATAATTATTTAATAAGAACTAAATTTATATCACTTACCATAGGAAACTGATTCCTTTATGACCTGGGCTAGAAACCACCCTGACACATGAGGTTAACCAACAGAGTTTAAAATACATGGCTTATTTGGGTAGGCAAAAATCAATTTGTGTCACATCAAACAAAAATTATTAAATATTTTATGATTTAGATTTATATCCTCAAGTCAATAATTGTGCCATTTGCAATATCTGTATAATGAATATATCTATATTAGTCTTTAAGTAATACACACTCTAATTATCATGAGTTGAAATTTAAGAGAGTTCTTTATGGATTTTTATGTTCTTTAGGAATTAGGAGACTTTTATTTTGTTAAAAAATAATTTTTGTATGACCAATGACTTTTTAAATTTTTCTATTTTCTTAATCGATTAAGGTATTACATATGTGTCCTTATCCCTCTCTTGTCTCCCCCCGACCCCCGTGTCTTTGTCCATTGGTTATGCTTATATGCATGCATACAAGTCCTTTGGTTGATCTCTCCCTCTTACCACACTTTGTCATGTCTGCACCAGAAATATGTATCCAAAGACTGATGATTCCATGTTCTCTATTTTTTTTTCTGATGATCACTTTGGTCAAAAAGCCAGTGTCTTCATTTCCATATATTTGTGCCAATGAATGTTGATAAATATACTTATGTGAAAAAATACATTGCCTGGCTGGCATGGCTTGATGGTTGAGCATTGACCGAAGAACCAGAGGGTCAGGATTTGATTCCCTGTTGGGGAACATGCCTAGGTTGGAGCTCAATCTCTAGTGTGGGGCATGCAGGAGGCAGCCAATCGATGGTTCTCTCTCATCGTTGATGTTTCTAACTCTTTCTTCCTTCCTCTCTGAAATCAATAAAAATATACTTAAAAATACATTAAAAACCAGGGTTTCTGTCCAAATGAGCTGAGAATGATCTTTCTGTTTTTTAGGAAATCAAACTTCTGCCTGAAGATCATATGTTTCAAAATTTACCCTCAGAATGCCACAAACTCTGGGATATATGAATGCATAGTTTTCTCATTTTCTTTAAAACAAATTATTTTGAAAGGCTGGAGAAATGAATCTTTGTGACTTAAGGGTTTGTTTTCTTGGCAGCTTTTAAGGAGAGATATTAGTTATATTTGATGTTAATGACGGTTGAAATGGAACATTATGGTCTTTCTTTTAAAATAAATAATTAGACCACTTATATTGCCTAATATTATAGGTGTTAATTCGTTCAAAGCCAGTCAAAATGACTTTTTATATTATTTTTGTATGACAAAAAAAGTCCTTTCAGAGACCTGAATATATATTTTTTCTTTTGTTTTTCCTAAATAAGCCTCAGTGTGGAGGAATTTTTCTTTGTGTCTGCAGGTACAGGATGCACAGAAAACAGAAACTGGCAGCTAGGAAAACCATTACTTTCACTGGGTTTCACGTTGTCAAATCCTATATGATATGCTTTGAAATGTCCAAAAATTGTCACTGGGTCTGCATTGGGTCATACCATTTATAGAAGGCATTTCATTTATTTTTTCTGTTCCAAGACACAAATAAGCTTAGCCATTTCCAGAGAACATGATTTTATGGAGGTGTCTCTAGTTTGTGTGTGGCTTCTTTGGTTCCAGCAGGCTTAAGCCATTGAAAATAATTTTTTATTATGCTCTAATTTTTCAAAATAAGCATAATATTGACAACAATAAAATATCAAAGTTGGATTTCTGGTTAATGATAAAGGTGCTCCTTTTTTTTCTCTGTGGTAGTCTTCCTATTATAAGTATATTGCCATAATGGAAACAATCGAATATTAGCATTCCATCACACTCAGTGATAAAAAAAAGGATAGGTAAACTTATTTTGGTTGTTTACATCTTTAACTTTGCTAGGTATTTTAAAAAACAATACCAAAAATCATATTTATGGAGCTTTGTATTTAAATGTATATTTATAAAATATATGTTAAATATATTATAATCACTTATATAATTATCAATAATATAAAAATATAAAGAAGTAAAATATGGCTTTGTATTATATGTATTAAAACAAATGGAAATCAATTGGTACACTCTCAAATCACAGATATGGTAATGAATTGCTTCACTCTGTAAAGAATCATTTTATTTGAACTGAAGGCGTACAGGAATAACTGAATTTGGTATTATAATATAACTTTCAAAATAATTTTAAAGTATCATGAATAAAATAAAGATGTATTATAACTATACCTATTTTGAGCATTCCCTAAAGCTCCAGTTAGCACAGATAATGATTTCATGTTCTATTGTAAATTTGAAAAGTCAGAACTCTGAATATTTATGAAGAGTATGCATCAAGGTCTTAGATACTTAGCTGAGGGATTTTGACTTTTGTAACCCACACATGAAATTATGTTAATAAACTTATAGAGGAAGTGGCTATACAAACCCAGTGATAAATTCTAAAGAGGTCAATCTTGTAGTTGAAGCAGTTTAAATCTCAGCAATATAAACATTTTCAATTTCTCCCAAAGTGAATTTCCAAGTGCTATATTTTTCCTCAGCCACGACACTCAGACTCCTTTAAAAAACAACAACACTGCATTAATTAATCCAGATTATGCAAGGATTTAGGCTGAAGTACCTTAAGTTTTCCATCCCTTCATCTTGATGAGTATAATGGGTGCCTCCAAATTCCACAAATTGACTTTCTTACCCCTTTCAACTTATTTATCTGTCTACATTTTAATAATTTTTACAAATATTTGCAATGTTTTATTATGTGAGAGAACAGAACTGCAAATTTACAGTCTAATAAAGGATTCAGAATATAGTCATTTAGTGGCTAGAAAAGGGAGTTGGATAAACATTAAAACACATGCAAAGCCTATTATTGGAACACATTTCAACAGCATCTGACCAGTATCAAATTAAAGAATATTACTTGTAGGAAAGAGAAATATCAATGAAATATAAAGGATACTTAGCTTTAGTCACAATAGTAGTTGGGAATGTTTAACAATGTAAAAATAGAACAAAATAAAGAAGTAAGTTGAAAGCTTTTCCATGTGTGACATGACAAGTCACCTGGTTTGCCTCCTATGTCAGTGGGCTGCCTCTCAGTCTTCATTCCTGATCTGTTTTCATGCAGTTCACTGAAAAATGAAGTGGCTTAGAACTAGGGGACACATCCTCTTCTCTTCTTTATTTTCATTATTTCCTATAGCTCATGGTGTATACTTAACTTCTATGCTGAGAACTTTCTAGTTCATGTACCCTGTCCAGATTTCTTTTTTATCTCTGAGCTCATGATTTAATGATATAACAAGCCACTTGGTATTTTACTAAAAACAAACACCAATCTCCTTCCATCTTTCCCATTCCCAATAAAAGATATGATCATTCATCCTATTACTCTTGCTAAGAATCCAGAAATCAACTCTGATTCTTCTTTTGTCACAGCTCAGTCCTAAATCCATCAGCAAAGCTTTCTTTTCACAGCCTCCACATTAATGCCTAAAGCCTTCCTTCTCTATTGTGCCCGCTATAGTCCAAACCAAAACTCCAGTCTCCATTCTTGCAGTCATCTCCTAGTGACACTCTTGTCTCACTCCAGTTTTTTTCTTCATGGCTCAATCAGAGAAATATATCCAAACCCCAATGAGACACATGTCCCCTGTTTTATATATTCCAATGGAATCAAAAGACCTAATAAAAAATCCTAAGTTCACATCATGCATATTGCTAATTAAAAAAAAAAATCAGAATTTTTGGTACAGAGAGACTATATCCAAAAAAGACTATTGCAAGAAATGGGAAAGAAATTATTGAAACAGGGAAATCAACAGTTGCAACGGGGGTGGGGGGGGGGGAAGCTCTGCACATGAGATCTGCAAATATCTCAGCCGTCAGGTAGAAAAGGGTTTTTACTTTATAAGGGGGAGTGAACAAGACCGAAAAGAACTTGATGTAGGGAAGCAGGATGATGGCAGGGCATGATAATACAGTAGATTAGGAAGGGTTACCCAGAAATCAGGTGGGATTGAGACTGAGAGTATTTCTAAATTCAGGAATTTAGAAGAAGGAAAGGCTTAACTAAAGTTTCATAAAGTAAGAGTGATGAGCATTTTATGCTGATTATTCTGTGCATACAAATAGTTCCACTATTCATGAAGGTAAGAATGGGGATTTGAAAGGTCTGTGTCTTGCTTTATCACCTGTCTTTACTAAGTCATATGGGTGTTTCTTTCCTGAAAGCAAGTTCCTGAAATACAAAAGGATAGGAAGATTTTCCAATGTCACAGAGCTCAGGCAATTTTCAACACTGTTGATATCAAGTTGTTATTGGATTTGGCATTGTATATCTCTACAGCTCATTTTGTGCCGTTCTCCTTGTTTAATATGCTTTAAGCAGAAAGCTTCTTCCAGTTCCTTTCTAACAATTTTTCTTAAAGTATGTTTTGTTTAATATTAGCATATCAATCATTTGGCTACTATTTTGGTTACTAATCTTTTGGTTACTATTTTCATGGAATATCCTATTCCTCCTTTCACCTTAAATCTATGTGTGTATTTATGCCTAAAGTGAGTGTCTTATAAGGACCAGATAGATCAATCATATTTTCATCCCTCCTGCCAATCTCTGTCTTTTAGTGGTAAATTTAATCTATTTACATTCAAATGAAGTCATGCACAAAAACGATTAGTGGAACCAAAGTGTATTGAGAGAAGCCAGTCCTGGGAAAGGTGCAGCTGGGGTTCCAGGAACAGGCCAACATCCACAGCTTCCTTTCCACGTTACAGTGGGGAGAAGTTTACTAGTAGCACCCAAGGTAATTAGAGTCTATTAGTCCATGTATGGAGGTCCACATGGCCATAAGCTACACGGGTGACTGGGAGTGCATCTCCTGCCATCCACGCAACCATCTAGCACCCCAGGGCGAGAGCGAATACTCGGTATTCTTTAGTAGAATACCAAATGGCTTGCTAACACTTTTTGGACATATGCTTGTTAGTTCCTGATTGGTCCTTTCAAAGAATTTTGTCTTGGCAACATCCTTGGGATTGGTTTATACATCTTACTACTTTGTGATTGGTTATCTGCAGGCTGCCTATCTGAGGAGTATTCATATATTTTAAAGCTTGTGCCTCCTGTGTAAGCCCTTCTTGCCCCACCAGTTGGGGTGTCTTAGTAACTGTACTTAGTTGGCTCCTAGTTTTACTTCCTCTTCCCATGGTCCCGCCCCATCTACCTAGCTTTTATTTTTTTAATATATTTTATTGATTTTTTACAGAGAGGAATGGAGACGGACAGAGTTAGAAACATCAATGAGAGAGAAACATCGAACAGCTGCCTCCTGCACACTCCCTACCGGGTATGTGCCCACAACTAAGGTACATGCCCTTGACCGGAATGGAACCCGGGGCACTTGAGTCCGCAGGCCGATGCTCTATCCACTGAGCCAAACCGGTCAGGGCTCTACCTAGCTTTTTTTTTGTCTTCTCCAGAGTAAAGAAGACACAATTCACTTAATAGAATTTCATAGAAGAATTTAATTATATTATTATAACTCCAACTTTTTATTTATACACCACAAAAACTGAATTGAATAAAAAATGTTATTTAATATGAATAAAGGTGATTTAGTCAGTTAATTTCATGGTAAAGTTAAAAAACAAGTATAAAATGTTGGGTAAGGGAAATCACTGAGCCCTTAGTGAGTTAAATTAAATAGTCATATATTACAGAATGTTAAAATTGGAATTTTTGAAATTGCATCATTTCACATATTGAGGAAGTTTTACTATGTGTTCAATAAATTTTGGTGACTTATTTTTTATTTTTATTTTTAAGCACTTATAAGCAAACTATTTTTATTATTGTTCACAATAAAGGATATAAAGGTCAGTAGAAAGTTCCAGTGGTACTCTTCAAGAGAAATTACTCAACTTTAGGATTAGTTTATTTGATTAAGTTAGTAGTAAAAAGGAACCCAGATAAAAATGACCACTTTAGCCCTAACGAGTTTGGCTCAGTGGATAGAGCGTCAGCCTGCGAACTCAAGGGTCCTGGGTTTGATTCCGGATAAGGGCATGTGCCTTGGTTGCAGGCACATCCCCAGTAGGGAGTGTGCAGGAAGCTTCTGATCGATGTTTCTCTATCATCGATGTTTCTAACTGTCTATCCCTCTCCCTTCCTCTCTATAAAAAATCAATAAAATATATTTTAAAAAAATGACCATTTTACATTGAAACTAACCCATAAGAAAAACTTGTCTGAACACGTTTTATCTACGAAAATAGTCTTGAGCATTTTGAAATCAACACATATGGGATAGTCTAAGAGAAAATTACATTGATATAAGAAATTACATTCAAAAATTGAAAATGGAAAAATTGTTACCTAGAACAAATAACTTGTGGATTATACAAACGCAAAACTCTCCAAGTATCTTCTTTAATTCTGAGTGGGAAATGGAATGAAGGAAACGTTATTTTCCTCAAATATAAGAAACAAATAATTCCATGTAATTATTCTTTTTTCATATAGGTTGGTTTTGGTGGCATTTTAAAATATACTTTTAAAAAAGAACTAGAGTTAAAACTCTGCCACAGAACGCAATTATATATAAAATGGAGATGATTATAGGTTTATAGATATGTAGGTTATAAACATAACTTTCAGATTATTTAAATCTCTACAATGGGGAACTTCATTGCATCACCTAACATTTTCTAAATATATGACAATACTTATAGGAAATTTGGGGACATTATTTTACTATGTATCTTGAAAAAGATTTTAAGCCTTAAGCTTTATTCTCCTATTTTCTATGGACATTGTATTGTATTTGCTACTGCACTTCCTATAACCATCTGTAATTTTTCAACTGAGAATCCATGAACATTTGGTGTATCCTAAAGCGTGCTGTGTTCTTTCCTCCCAGAACTCTAATGTATGGTAGCATTATAGAATGGAGTATCCTGCTCCTCTCACTGAAAGCAGCAAACAAAAATCTGTGCTCAAATTTTTGAATCAAACTGATTATAGCTACTGTGTCCCAATTTGCCCTTATATTAGATTTCAGCCAAATTCAATTACACAGCGTGCTCCTCGCTGCCGTAGGATGAGTGGCAGGACAAAGATGAATGCACTCAACAGCTGCAACTGATTGATCCCATAGGCCTTCAGGTTGATTAAAGTGTCCAGGAATGAAATGAAGAATAGTATTCATCTGGAACTATTGGTCAATTTTTAAATTAACTGAAAATTTTATGAAATAGCATGATTGAATTGAATTTCTTTTTATATTTTGAGAATGATAAACAAATGATGTAGATAGAGAACTGATTTTTTTTAAAAAAATTGATACTTCAAACTGAATATTTGTCTTAGGTGCTTACATTTATAATATGCATAATGTTCATTTGTTAAAAATGATAAAGTGTGTATAATGGTAATGATTATATAAACATAATTCAAAGGACTAAATGATAACATATATGAACTGGAAATATTGTTTTTTTATAAAAACTGTCTTTATATTAATGGTTACTTACTGCTGATAATAAAAAAGGCAAGAAGTGTTAGGGTTTTTATTAAAAGTATTTATTATTAGCTTTTTTGTAATTTCATATAGTTAAAGTTAAGCATAGAATGATTATAGTAAATATAATTCTTCAGTTTTTCAGGGATTATAATTTTCACAATTGTGGAATTCAGAAGATTTCCATAAAGATTAATATGAAGATCTAATATAAAGAAATAACTGAATTTTAAAGTATATGTTAGAAATCTCATTTGCTAAGGATAACCATGAGCAGATGATAGGTTTATTGCATTACATGACAAAAATGGCAGGCCCACTACATGGGAGAACATATTTGCCAATGACATCACCGATAAGGGTTTAATCTCCAACATTTACAGGGAACTCATGCAACTTAACAAAAGGAAGATCAACAATCTGATCAAAAAATGGGCAACGGACCTAAATAGACACTTTTTGAAAGAGGACATACAGAAGGCCGAAAGACATATGAAAACATGCTCAAAGTCACTAATTATATGAGAGATGCAAATTGAAAGTACAATGCAATATCATCTCACACCTGTCAGAATGGCTATCATCAACAAATCCACAAACAACAAGTGTTGGAGAGGATGTGGAGAAAAAGGAACCCTTCTGCACTGCTGGCGGGAATGCAGACTGGTGCAGCCACTGTGGAGAACAGTATGGAGCTTCCTCAAAAAACTAAAAATGGAACTCCCATTTGACCCAGTGATCCCACTTCTAGGAATATATTCCAAGAAGCCAGAAACACCAATCAGAAAGGATATATGCACCCCTATGTTCATAGCAGCACAATTCACCATAGCTAAGATTTGGAAACAGCCTAATTGCCATCAGCAGATGAGTGAATTAGAAAGCTGTGGTACATCTGCACAGTGGAATACTATGCTGCGGTAAAAAAAAAAAAAATGGAATTCTTGCCATTTGCAACAGAATGGATGGAACTGGAGAGCATTATGCTAAGTGAAATAAGCCAGTCAGAGAAAGATAAATACCACATGATTTCTCTCATTTGTGGAATATAGAGAACAACATAGACTGTTGATCAGGGATAGATCCACAGACAGAGAAACAGCGATCAGACTATCGATCCCCAGAGGGAAAGTAGGGGAGGGTGGAGGTAAGGGGGAGAGATCAACAAAAGGACTTGTATGCATGCATATAAGCCAAACCAATGGACATGGACAACAGGGAGATGAGAGCATGAGTGGGGGAGGGCAGGTTGGGGTTAATGGGGGGATGAGGACACATTTGTAATACCTTAACCAATAAAGAAATTAAAGAAAAAAAAATGGCTGGTATGAGAGTTGGTCCTGGTATTATAAGATTGGGGTGGGAGGAGCCGGGTGGAGGGGGTCATGAGGGACATCCATAATACTCTCAACAATAAAGATAAAATTTTTTTAAAAAAGGAACTATATTCTTCAGTCATTAGTGTATGACCTTATTCTCATGTTGCTGGAAACTTCTATACCCCTAGAGCCTGCTCTAGAGCTTACATTCATGTTTCTGGCTGAAATAGATCAGAAAGAACCAAATTGTTTACTCTGAGAGCATGTTTGTAAGGAAATTATGAAAATGTTGCATGGGCAACCTTATCTGTAAAAGAATTAGCATTTTTTTTCCCTTTAACAATTAAATAACAACTTGATTTAAGTCTTTAATGAATTTCATCACTCAGTGCAGTAACCTTGATATACTAAAGCAAAATCCTCACATTGTGAATTCTTGTTTCTGTTCCACTGCTTCTATTACAGGAGCAACGACTGTGTAACTTTTAGGTTTTGCAGCAAACTAGCTTTTAATTTATCGATATCTCTATTAGTAAAAGCAGGGCCTCCAAGGGCCTCTGCCTAAAGCTATTCTGCATTATAATCAGATGAAACTTTTATAAAATTGGCATTCTAGGTTCTTATTCAAAAATTTGTGACACATGACCATATCAAATTTATTGATAAGATATTATATTAGTAATAGTAAAAAAGGGACTTCACATGCAGCAATTTAGCCTTCAGTTTTACATACAAGCATAGTATGCACTGGAATTCTAATATCCCTGGGAAATATTTTTTATACATGGATTATTTTTTCAGTTAACAGTTTAATTGAATATGATTTCTTCTTTCTATGTGCTAGTGCAGTTAAATATTGTCTTGAATTAAATGAGATCCCATAAGATCTAAGGAATATTCAACCAACATTTTATATCTCTGAAAGATGGGATGGAGAAGAGGAGATGGGAAAAGGGGAGAAAGGAGAGAGCTACTGAGTAGTTAATCTTTCTTTAAAATTCTGTGAAAGTATTAAATAAATGAACACATTAAATTTTGTGGGAATTTATCAGCTTAAAGTCATTCTGACTTTATAATTACATAATGTTTAAAAAAACGAATGTCATTGCTTAAATTTTCTGTTTTGAAAGCACTAAATATTGGAATGTTGAGGTCAATTTTTATTTTCCTAAAATAACCTAGCTATACTAATATAGAATTTTAAAAATTAAATTACGACAATCAGGGTTTAATTATAAAGTAAATTATTTTCGAACTATAATAATTTCTAGTATTTTCTGTTCATAAAAACATGTTTTCCAGGAGTACTGAGTCATTTCTTGCCATGGACTGTTTTATCATTCTTGTGAAGTCTATGGAATGTCTTTTCAGAATACTATTTTTATATTTAGCCAACCTTCCTTATCTGTGAGTTCATTATCCAAGGATTCAAACAAATGTAGGGCTGGATAAAATTTAACACAGACTATAGTATAATGATTAATAACAAGGAGGTCAAATGGGAAAAACAAACAGATTAATGATAACTTTTATCTCAAGTATACATTAAATGGAACTGTACTCTAGCCCTGGAAAGAACATAACAGGAAAAAACAAGACACGTATCTTGATGCCACAAAGAATTATCAGGTAAATTACAAAAAAAAAATCACAATTTTAATTACATTTTAGAGCTATGAAAGCAATAAGGAAATGAGATTCCCAAGAAAGAAGTCCTTCCTGGGTATGATAATATCATTGGCTACTTTCTCTAAAAATACTTGTTGGTCAAATGTTAAAGCTTTTAAGGAAAGGTGGATCTACCAGGGAAAATGCAACAAATGATACTAATCCCTTACAAAGTAATCAGTAAAAAAGTATAATAATATTAGTAATATTCTCCTTTCTTTACAAGAAGATCTTACCTTTTCCCCTATACCAAATATTGTCATGATTTGGAATACAAATCAAGTACAGTAATTACTCACTTAGCATTGTCCATAGCTTCTTGGAAACTGCCACCTTAAATGAAATAAGTATAATGAAGTAAATTTTACTATAAGCTAAACTTTTCTATGGCATATTTCTGGTATAGAAACCTCACCAAACTCCTAAATAAAAACTAAGCACATCTAATACTAAACATTGAAATAAATGTGAACTATACATACATTTAAGCAATATTAATAACTAGAGGCCCAGTGCACAAAAATTTGTGCACTCGGGGGTTCCCTCAGCCCGGCCTGTGCCCTCTCACAGTCTGGGACCCCTCGGAGGATGTCCACCTGCTGGCTTAGGCCCGCTCCCTAGGGGATCAGACCCAAGCTGGCAGTCAGACATCCCTCTGGCAGCCTGGCAGCCCTCGGGGATGTCCACTTGCCAGCGGGGAGCAGGCCTAAGCTGCAGTAGGACATCCTTAGTTCTGCTGAGAAAGCGGGAGAGGCTCCTACCACCACTGCTCTACTGGCAGCCATCAGCCTGGCTTGTGGCTGAGCAAAGCTTCCCCTGTGGGAGCACACTGACCACCAGGGGACAGCTCCTGCATTGGGCATCTGCCCCCTGGTGGTCAGTGTGTGTCATAGTGACCAGTCATTCCCAGTTGTTCTGCTGTTAGAGTCAATTTGCATATTACCCCTTTATTATATAAAATAGAGGCCTGGTGCATGGGTGGAGGCCAACTGGTTTGCCCTGAAGGGTGTCCTGGATCAGGATGGGGGTCCTGCTGGGGTGCCTGGCCAGCCTGGGTGAGGGGCTGATGGCTGTTTGCAGGCTGCCCAAATCCCCTTCAGGGTGGGGGTCCCCACTGGGGTGCGTGGCCAGCCTGCGTGAGGGGCTGATGGCTGTTTTCAGACTGACCAAGACCCCTGGCAACTGAAGCTCCCAGCCTTTCCTTTTTTTTTTTTTTATTCGCTCCAGCTCTGTGGCCATGTTGACTTAAAGCAGGTATCTGGGGGTTATTTACCTTCTATAATTGAAACTTTGTTGCTTTTGAGTGGAGCTCAGAGCCAGCGGCAGGCTGGCTTCCTCCATCACTGGAGCAATCCACCCTCCTGTTCGCGCCAGCTCCGTGGCTGCTGGCCGCCATCTTGGTTGGGTTAATTTGCATATAGTCACTCTTATTGGCTGGTGGGTGTGGCTTAAGGTGAAATTTGCATGTTTGTCTATTATTAGGTAAGACTAGAAGCCCGGTTCACAAAAATTTGTGCACTGGCTGGGGGGGGGGGGGCGGTTTCCTCAGCTCAACCTGTGCCCTCTCACAGTCTGGGACTCTTCGGGAGATAACCACTTGCTGGCTTAGGCCCACTCCCCTGGTGGCAGTTGGCATGCCCGATCCCGCAGTGACTGCCCCATCTCCCTGGTCGCACATAGCAGGCCCGGATCCTGCCTGGGGCAGGTGGTGGCTGGGGCTCACGCTGCTGCCTGCCCCCCAGCCCCAGGCCGCACACAGCAGGCCCGGATTCTGCACTGGGGTGGGCGGTGGCTTGGGATCTCACTGCTACGTGGGCAGGGTGGCCCAGCGAGATCTGCCTGCAGTATGCAAATTTAACAGCCATCTTTGTTGGGTTAATTTGCATACTCTTCTGATTGGCTGATGAGCATAGCAAAGGTATGGCCAATTAGCATCTTTGTCTTTTATTAGTGTAGATTATTTTCCAACCTGCTTATTCTAGTTCAGGGTCACATGTGGCCGGAGCTATCTAGGCAGCTCAAGGTACAGGGTGGGATCCCACCTAAACAGGACACCATTCATCAGAGGCACACTCACACCCACTCCCACACACACCGATTTACCTAACCTGCACATCTTTGGGATGGGGGGAAAAACCCCTGCAGACATGGGGAGAGCAATACCACTCCACAGGGACAGTGGCCGCAGCAGGAATGGGTGTGTTTTTTTTTTTGTTTTGTTTTTTTTTTTCTGGTCAACTGTATATCAAAATGACTTTGAGTAAAATGGTGTTATTCAAGGACCTGCTGTACTAAGTCTCAGTTAATTGTGGATTCCAAGTTTCTTTTATTCATAGCTATATAAGGCTTTTAACTGCTTTTACTTAATTCAAGTATTCTATGTAAACAAGCATAAAAAAACCATAAAAAGAAAACTAGCATATGAATTAAATGAAACCTATGTAGCCTGTTATGGAAAATATGCTTTAAACAGACCACTTCACTAGGTTAATCAATATCTCATAGTTTTCTATATCTCCATTTTTAAATTTAAAACTTTAATCTGATCTCTGCAGTTAGACTGTAAAGACAAAAAAAGAAAATAAGTAAAAAGTAAATCTGACTTAAATTAAAACTGCACCCATCTAAATGGGAACATTGACATTTGTAAATAATTTGTCAGAGAACATTTGGTATAGGGTAAGCACATGAAAAGATCCATAAATCTAAAATAAGCTTACACTAGAAAGAGGGAGAAAAGGTTAGTTAGGGGATTGAGCATATGAAGGTTATAAAAAGGAAATTTCACTGCTTAAAATTATTATTGAATATAGGATACACATGTCACATTTCATTTGCAAGCATATTGATTTGTTCCCTTGCACTGTTTTGGAATTTTATGAGGCAGTTCTGTATGTTCAGTATTATTTAATTTATAAAAGTTCCTGATCATTCCAAAATCTTGTATCTTTCTGAATCTTTTTCTATTGCCTGCTGTTTCCATGTTTCTCAGGCATGGTGTTTAAAATCTTGCGTGTCTGGTTTTCATTGATTGTGGAATATTTAAAAATTTACTTGTAGTAACAATTTTATGACCTATGATAATATTAACTTCCTGCAAATATACTTTCTTTGCTTTTGTATCAGATACCCAAAGGGTAGGGGCACTAGGAGACCAAGACAATCTTAGGCCAAACTCTAGGCTTGAGGTGAAACCAGACTGAAAGTCGCCAGGAGTGCAGTTTCATCCTCAGTCTGCGGTGTAGCCATACGGGATCCCAGAATTAAACACCGTAAATTAGACTGCCCTCCTTAGCTAAGCAGCCCATGCACTCTGTGTTGTTCCCTGTTTCTCCGATCTACAACATCTGAAGCTCAATTTTCTTCTCCAAGTACTTGACGTATGCCAATGGCTCTTTGCTTCCTCCTAGAATTTGGTCTACTAACTCCTTATCAAGGTAACATGTTATTCATACATCTGGCGTCCTCAGCAGGGAGGTTTATCTTAAGCTCTAGAATATTGTTACCAGAATAATTTTGATTTTGATAAAGTGTTTCATTAAAATTATACTGATTAAAAACTTAAAAACTTAATGCAAAGCCCTTTTTTAGTCATGTCACATCACCTTTTTAATGGAAATCATAAAACAGGAAGATATTTTGATGGTTTTACCCATCTTTGTGGGGTTTTTTTGTTTGTTTGATTTTTGTTAATCCTCACCTGAGGATATTTTTCCATTGATTGTTAGAGAGAATGAAAGGGAGGGGGAGAGAGGGAGAGAGAAACATGGACGTAAGAAAGACATACCTGCACGTGCCCTGGGGGCTGGAGCCTGCAACTGAGGTACGTTTCCCTTGAATGGAATCAAAGCCACAACCCTTCAGCTGCTGGCTGATGCTCTAGCCACTGAGCAAACCTGGCTAAGGCCATCTTTATTTTGAACTTCACAATAAATTTAGTCATTGACTACTTAGCCCTAAATTAAATGCATTAAGACTTAGGCCTACACTAAAGAAAGTCAGCATATATTATCTTCAGGTAACACACATTAGCAGAACACAACTGACATTAAGAAAGCTTTTCGTATTATACACTAAGTTGTTATGATAATGATGAAAGTAAATCAACCCCATTCATAGGAACCATTTCTAATACAAAATCACATTTTATTTACTCTGCCATAGATGTTAATTTCCATGACAGGAAAATTTAGAGAGGAAAAACAAGATGTAAACTGTGAAGTCAGAGCTTTCCTCAATTTGTTTAATCACAGAGTAGCAAAATCTCCACAGCACACTACTGAACACATTATTGAGAGTAACATTTGTTTTTATGCTTTATAGAACTTAGATCAGAGAAAATGACATCTCTACTTTCCCAACTTCCCATCATCCATTTTGTGTCTCCTAAATTATTCATGAATGAAATAACAGTTTTCTACATTAATAATGGATAACTATATCAAGAGACTATGTAAGATAAAATGTAAGTGGCAAAGGAATCAAAGTTTTGGCAGCTTTTATGATACCCATTCATCTACATTTTCTAGCATTAATCATTATGCCATCTTTGGTAGTAGGATACATGCTCAGGGACAGAAGGTTTTCCCACTGACATGCAGGCCCATTATACTTTAATAAAAAATACATTTTTCCCTTTCTATAAAATCCTTGCCACACAGCAAGAGATAATTTGTTTTCGGAGTTACTATATAAAAATATTAAGAAAAATTAGGAAATGATTATTAATTTCTTAGTTATATTTTTACTTATGTATTAAATACCTCACATGATACCATACTATCAGCTAAAGTTAGTATGGAACATTTTTAGTGGGACAAATGTACTCTACAGAATATTATTTCACTTCCTGCGTACTTATAACTGTACTCAGAGTACATGCAGGGAAGTACAAATAATTCCCCAAATTCCCATAAGGATTTTTTTTCATGGTAATGCAAAATGTCACTTTAAATCTCATCAAATTAAATGTTTTGACAGTGTGAAACACACCATCTTTTCAAGTGGTCAGTATCTGATTCAAAAATACAAAGATAAATAATAATATCTTTAAGAAGATTGATTCTTGGTTATCCTAAGCAGAAGCCCTATCAACTGGTTCTAATTGTTATCAGCAAACAATAAAGTTTGAGCTTTGAAGCGCAATTTCAATTTTTTTTTTCACCATAGAATTTTAGAGTTAAAATAGATATCAAATATCTTCTAATCAAACTCCTTTACATTCACCCGTGGAAAGTGAATACTGGAAGACCAAAGAACTCAATTATATTGTCCTTATTTTAACAGGCATTTATAACAATCTTATTAACCTAAATCTCCACTATGTCTTATTGACTGTTCCTACATCTTTTGTTGTCAATAAGCATTTCTTCAATCACCCAATGTGTAAGTTAACATAATAACCAAGAAAATATTCCCCTTATCACTTGTAATGTAGCAGATCATAGAACATGACAATAACCCTAATCAACTTATTACATTGTCAAAACCAGGTGCTGTACACTAATTTTGTTCCACAAGCATTATTTAAATAAAATGTTGAAGAGCTTAAATAAGAATACAAATTTGCTAATTGTCATGAGTCATACGCAGACAGAAGTGCAGAGCGTCAGCGGCAATGTGAGTGCTCCCACGTCACCGTTCTCACCGCTCCGTATCTGCTTACAGCTAGCGGGCTTTGCTCACAGAGCCGGCTGCTCTTCAGGGGAATTTCGATTTCTGACCCCCTAGGACAGTGATGGCGAACCCATGACACGCATGTCAGAGGTGACACATGGACTCATTTTTTTGGTTGACTTTTCTTTGTTAAATGGCATTTAAATAGATAAAATAAATATCAAAATATGTCTTTGTTTTACTATGGTTGCAAATATAAAAAAATTTCTATATGTGACACGGCACCAGAGTTAAGTTAGGGTTTTTCAAAATGCTGACATGCCGAGCTCAAAAGGTTCGCCATCACTGCCCTAGGATATCTAAAAACATAAGGACAATGAAAACTTTAAAATAAAATCTTGCCTGACCAGTGTGGCTCAGTGGTTGAGTGTGGACCTATGAGCCAGGAGTGCATGGTTCAATTCCCAGTCAGGGCACATGCCCAGATTGTGGGCTTGATCCTTCTTCCTAAATCCAACCAAATTCTGAGTAGAACTTTCTCAAAAAGATGAATCTCACAGTACTGCAATCAAATAAAACATGTACTCCTGTAATGTCCTGTGACAAATCCCTGTTCCAAAATTGAGACAGCCTTTAGTTTAATATTGCTATCATGGAATGGAGAGGGCCTTCCTTGTTCAACTCACCTCACATGAGGTCTTCAAGCTACTGTGATAGAAGGTCGTCTCTGCCAATAACTTCTGCTCTGGATATAAAGGAAGATTAAATCCCCTCTCTACTTTGAAACGGGGGTTTGGTTGTGGGCAGAATCCTTGATGCCTTTGTTCTCTAAGCAGCATAATGACCGCACCCACTTGAATGTATATCAAAAGGATTAATTCCATAAACAGCGAATCTCAACTGGTATGTCAAAATCAGAATGCCATTTCAGATTGTTTTAAACCTGACTTAAGATTGGATATTGTTTAAGAACATCAGGTCTATTTGGCTTCCTTGGAGGAGAGACTGTTTCCCTCTGAGCTCTGTCAGTTGGTTCCATGCATCCACGCCTCAGTTTATTTATTAGTTTTTTACCCATGGACAAGGTGGCTGGGATTTTTCTCGCTTTTATATGACAGAAAACTATTTGACCTAGTTTGAAAGTATTAAGTAGGCCATAGAGGTTTTCACTCATTGAAAAAAAAATGCTATTGTTTATAAATTTTGTAGAAAATACAGTTCTTCTTTTTCTACTCAGAAAATCAAAAGAATATACAGAATTTAGGATAGCTTTAATATTTTCATTAAAGTCATGACAGACTAGCATTACTTAAGCAGCATCAATTTACATTTTGGAATTCATAAAACAGGAAAACAATTTTCCCTGAATATTTATACATCAAAATCTCGCTTTAGAAAAAATTATATGCAGAAAAGATGTTCTTATCTTCATTTGTTTCTTTACTGTGTTTTGTATCTTCTTGTTTTTTCTTATCACCATCATATAATCATAATATTTATTATTAATCGTAGAATTAGTAGTAATAGTAGTAGTACATTTTTTAAATTTGTGCACTTGAATAAGAATTACATATTATATTCTAAAAACTAATATCTCCATTCACTACTAGTTATGATGCTCATTTGTTTATTTTTTTCAATGAGCATTTATTGAGCACCTATAGTGCAGGAGATACAGTTTTAATTTTTCTATGAAACAGACAAATATTCATGCATTCAGGGAGCTTACATTCTAGCTTGAGGAAATGGACACTAACTAAAATAAATAAATAATATGAATTAGGTGCTAAAGATTAAACAGAAAATGCATCTGCCAGAATACCAAACTGAAAATTATATTTTGTTCTCGTTTTGTATGTGTTTGTAAATTAATATATAAGCAATAAAATTGTTATTGAAGCGGAATGTGCCTCGTCTCCACAGTTGCTGCTGTGGATGGGGTTCTTACAATATCCTGATAAAATATTTTTTTGAGATTTGCAGGGGAGGATGTGATATAGTAGAAAACTTTATTTCTGTGGAATTACACCTCTGGGTTTTCAAAGTCCCATTTCCTTAGTCCAGTCATGAAAGAAGTGTAGCTGGAGTTTCAGTAGAGGGAAAATCAGAGCTGTACTGAGTTTTCTTTTCATGTTGGAACTGGGTCCAGTTCACATCAGGTTACTTTCAGTGCATTAGTCCTTTGCCTGTGTGTGTAGGGTGGGGGATGGGGGGGAGGGTCACATGGCTGTGGGCCATACTGGTGAATGCAAGAGACTTAAGAGAGTGTGCCTCAAAGAACAAGAGTACTAAGAGTCCTCAAAACATAAGAGCACAAGAGTCAAGCACAACAAGAGAGCAAATTCCTTGTTTAAGGAGTTATGTATTCCAAATCTTCGTGCCCTTGCAATGTCCATGCCCATTCTGGTCAACTATCTCTATCTGCAGCTGTGATTGACAGACAAGTACCTTCCCTATGTCACTACAACTTTACTAGGCATGCATCTATCTTCCCTATATGGTTCCTTCCCCGAGTGCTTTTCAGGGAACATGTCTATAATGCCTGGCATTTCCTTTACTCCTTTCCTGTTATTAATAAACTAGAGGCCCGGTGCATGAAAATTTGTGCACGTGGGGGTGGGGGGGAATCCCTCAGCCCAGCCTGTGCCCTCTCGCAGTCTGGGACCCCTTGGGGGATGTCCACCTGCCAGCTTAGGCCTGCTCCCTGGGGGAACAGGCCTAAAATAGCAGTCAGGCATCACTCTGGCAGACCAGGAGCCTTTGGGGGGTGTCTGACGGGGGGAGTGGGCCTAAGCCATCAGTCAGACATTCTTAGCACTGCCGAGGAGGCAGGAGAGGCTCCTGCTACACTGTGCTTGCAGCCGTCAGCCCAGCTTGTGGCTGAGCAGAGCTCCCCCTGTGGGAGCGCACTGACCACCAGGGGAAGCCCTTGCATTGAGCGCCTGCACCCTTATGGTCAATGCACGTCATAGCAACCAGTCGTTCCTGGTCGTTCTGCTGTTAGGGTCAATTTGCATATTACCCCTTTATTATATAGGATAGTTAATTACAATAGTATCAAAATGAAAATGCTACAGCATAAAAATCAATAGGGTCTCTTAAATTACTATTAATTATTAAGAAATGGTATGGTTATGCTTGTGCAAGATGTATGAACAAAACAAAATTTAGCCTAGCTGGCATGGCTCAGTGGTTGGGCATCAACCTATGAAGCAGGAGGTCAAGGTTCGATTCCCAGTCAGGGCACATGCTCGGGTTGCAAACTCCATCCCCAGTGTCAGGCATGCAGGAGGCACCCAATCAATGATTCTCTATCATCACTGATGTCTCTATCTCTCTCTCCTTCTGCCTTCCTCTCTGAAATCAATAAAAATAGCCCTAGCCAGTTGGCTCAGTGGATAGAGTGTCAGCTTGTGGAACAAAGAGTCGCAGGTTCAATTCCTGTCAAGGGCAAGAACCTCGGTTGCAGGCTCCTCCCTGGCTCGGGCCCTGGTCTGGGCTCCTGCAGGAAACAACCAATTGATGTGTTTCTCTCACATCAATATTTCTTTCTGTCCTTCCCTCTCTCTTCCACTCTCTAAAAATCAATGAAAAAAATATCCTTGGGTGAGGATTAAAAAAAGAAATCAATAAAAATATTTAAAAATTAATAATAATAAAATTTAAAATAAAATCTAAATCAAATACCTAGTTTGACATTACCCAAAAGTATATTTATATCTTCTTCACTAATCAGTATCTAATATTTTTATTGTGAGCAAAATGTTATGCATGATCCATATTTTGTAAATTAAATATTACTGGATATTGTTAAGTCAATCTAGCATCTTCATAGAATTACAATTATAAATATAAAATTGCACTTAGTTTTCAGATAATATCTAAATATGTCTCTTACCTATTTATCTCTATCTATTATTTCCCTCAGTCCTATTTAAGGACTAAGTATTCTGAGAATATTATATTTCCTCAGTAATAATTACTGACTTAAGCATTTCAAAAGCTGAAAACTAATAAAAATATTCATCAACAATTTGCATTTGGTAATGTGCCTTAATAGACCAGGATGTCTGCTGTCCACATTTTGTCTAAGAGTCAAAACAGACATCTCAATGATAACTTTGTAACATCTGCTTCCTCTAGGGGGCTATTTGTGTGGACATTGACAGATGTGAGAACTACAAAGAATGGTTGTAACAAATGAGATAGTAATAGTACTATCTTAAAAAATGCAGCCCATCTAAGCTTATTGAAATGAGCTCCAGACAGAGGCTGAGAAGACATGCACCTGTTCCTGCAGACTATTGTTCTGGAAAGAGATAATGACTTTATAATTGTTATTTTCCATCATCTGAAATGTGAAAAAAAAAATTGAAACACAACAGGGTATTGTAACATCACAATAGCATTATGTTGAAAGTATCTCGATTTGTGCAAAATCATGGTGACTTTTATTGCCTGTGAATGTATAGTGCAGGAATGAAAGTGGAAATAATGGATTAGGTTTGTTATCTACTTGTGTGCACATGATTGCTTACAAATGATAGAATCTATTTTGTGAACTACGGTTCAATAATTACACACCACAATATAACTGGCCAATCTCGATGCAACTTTAGTATCTCAGGAATAGAAAACCTGCCCAAGTTTTCTATTAATGGGACAATCAAATATGCTGAAGACTTAGAACATCAGCTGATTTAGGCTGAATTCATGAGACCAGTATTAAAGTAAATCACTTCTATTTTAAAAAAAGAAATACAATTGTAAATTTATAGTTTGGATAAAAGCATAGTACATTGTGTGTTCTGTGGGTTTAAACCTATATTAAACAATGACCTTTGAGGTCAAAAGTTTATTGCGCCATAAGGTATCAAGAAAAAGACCCGGTTCTGGGGAATGCAGTCTAAACCACCAGCAGCATGGCTAGATGGAGAAGACAAATATATCAGCTGTCTTATGGTGGATGGGGCTCTTTTATACAATGGATAATGATATGTTTTTGGAATAAATTACATTAACTATAGATCAGGGGGCTGGAGAAGGTGAAGTGGAGTTAGTTCTGGGATAAGTGTATAGGCCACAAGGACGAAGTTTTTGCTGCTCTTGAGTTAGTTGTGGACAACAGCCTGGAAAGTTCATGTGTAAAGCAGGATGTAGTGGTGTCTGGTGTTCAGCTATTCTTTCTAGGTGAGAACTGAAATAGCTGCCTAGAAGTCAAATCAAAATGTCACTGTACATTTAGGAATTTGAGCAGTCTTTCATTAGTTTCTTTCTGCAGCTCTGTTAACTCATTAAGTCAGTTTCTTCTCACCCGTTTGCCTGCTGTAAATTAATTTAGGACATCTCAGAATTTTTTTCCTAGACATGCCTTTATGTGTGCCTCAGTGATTAAAATGTGTGAGAGTGATGTTGCATGATTTCTGAGACCAGGTTTAAAAGGACATATAGCTTCTGCTGTTTTCCCTTGGAACACATCTCTGGGACTTTCCACCCTTTCACCCTATGAGAGGGTGAGCTACACTGAGGTTGCCAGGCTCAGGAGGCCATGCAGAGTGAGATGCCCTGAATATCAGCTATTCCTCATATGGTTGAGTCTTCCTCATCCAGGCATCACTCATGTGAGTAAGGCATTTTCTAGGTGACTCCAGTCCTAGCCACTGCCTGAATGAGAAAGAATGACCAATGACTGATTAGTTGAGTGCAGACAAACCTCAGAACTGTGATAAATGGTAAAAGAGATGTGTGTTTTTTTAATTGTTTATGTACCTAAGAATGGGATAATTTGTTACTCATCAATAAATATTCAGAACATTATATTAAAGTTTATACAGAAGCACATTTATGATGTTTAAATAAAGAGAAGCATAACCCATCTTGTGTTTTATAAAATATATTTTTATCAGAAAATTCATAAGATGTTTTATTTAAATGTCAAATGCAGTCAGTTGCATACAAACAGCTGGCGCATAAACCATTACAAATGATAGGCTCATTCACAAATTGTTCTGTGTTACTGTTGTGCATGTAGAACATCTTGAAACTAGTCTTTTTAGTAAGTATGTATTTTAAGACTTTTGGCCTGATTTTTCTCAGCTTTAGTCTGGGCTATCTGGCTTGAACTATAGCTCCGATAAGATGGTGTGTTGGGACCTATATTATGGAATTCCCAAATATAGGAAATGGCACTTAATAACTGATATTGTTCTGATAATGGAGAAAATATAGAATATGCATTGCTAAAAAAGTCACTTAAAATAGAGTCAGGAGGCTATTAAGAAAGTGGGGCCTATGGGCAAAGTGTGCCTCAGTTCTCAGAGCTGCTGTTAAGTTGCTAAATGTATTGCTAAATTCAGCTCAAGGCTGAGTCATAAACATCCTGCAGCAACTGCTGCATAGACATATATGGGCTTGACTTCCTGGTTTGCATATTGGCACTAACCAATCCCTGTTAAACTAGCCAACAATCCTTCATTTGCATAAAATAATGACACTTGGTGATTTTTGCCTTTATAAACCCTGCCTTTCTTTGTTTTCTCCAGAGCACAGTGTAAGTTGCTACCTGGCTCTGTGTCTACAAGGTTGTGTCTCTTTGCTCAAATTAATGCTGTTTGTTCTTTATTAAAGGTTGAACCTATTTGGTTAACAGTTCCCAGAAACCAAATACATTTGATTTTCTTTATTCCTTCACTTGTATCTTACTCAGGTTGTCTGTGGTGTTATTGGGTGTTTATGATTGAAGTCTTTCAAGGGAATTGATTGGTTTGAATAAGAAATGTACAGGTAAACAAAACATATTGCAAGTGTAATTGTCAGCAGTGGTCAAGGAGGTCTCTGGCCAGAGGATAACCCCAGAGACAGTACTCTGCAACTTAGTTCTTTTTTTAAAAAATTTTTATTGATTAAGGTATTACATATGTGTCCTTATCACCTCATTGCCCTCCCCCCCCACCCCCTACTCATGGCCTCACCCCCCTGTTGTCTGTGTCTATTGGTTAGGCTTATATGCATGCATACAAGTCCTTTGGTTGATCTCTTCCCCTTATCCCCGCCTTCCCCTACCTTTCCTCTGAGGTTTGACAGTCTGATTGATGCTTCTCTGTCTCTGGATCTGTTTTTGTTCATCAGTTTATGTTGTTTATTATATTCCACAAATGAGTGAGATCATGTGATATTTATCTTTCTCTGACTGGATTATTTCATTTAGTATAATACTCTCCAGGTCCAACCATGCTGTTGCAAATAGTAAGAATTCCTTCTTTTTTTTTACCTCAGTGTAGTGTTCCATTGTGTAGATATACCACAGGTTTTTAATCCACTCACCTGCTGATTTGGCACTTAGGCTGTTTCCAAATCTTAGCTATGGTGAATTGTGTTGCTATGAACATAGAGGTGCATAGATCCTTTCTGATTGGTGTTTCTAGTTTCTTGGGATATATTCCTAGAAGTGCACCTTAGTTCTTATTTTGCTTGTAGGAATGAATTCAAACAAGGTACTACAAATGGCAGCAAAAGCAGGCAGGATTTATTTGTAGGAAGGCAATACACTCAGATAGGACCCGAGCAGGCAGCTCAGCCGACTAAAATAAAACCAAGTTCCCTGAGTAGGCAGCTCAGCCGGCTGAGACAGAACCGAGTGCCCTGATATTTGGGTGTTCAGAGGATTTATACTTCTAGGCTAGAATTATCTAGGCAAGGAGAAAGTGACCCTCTCCCTCATGTCTCAAAAAAATGACTTTCCTGGAGATGATTGAATAGATAGCCACCGTCTTTGCTTGATTATATCATTCTGTGTTTTATGTTTTTTTAAAAAAATAAGTATTTATTATATTTTCTCTGTTGTTGAGTAAAATGAAATTAACACATGATCACTCTTATTATGTATTACATACCTGATAGTTAATATTCACTAAATGTACCTGCCACATCACTATATCTAATTTATTCAAAAAGAAAACAGTGTATTACTTAGGAACCCAATCTTTCACTTCTTACTATTTTTTTTTTATTTTTTACTTCTCTGCAGCCTAATTTCCTCATCACTAAAATAGCGATATATTTATATCTACCTAGTATGGCATACATTTTTAGTATGAAAAATCCTTAGTAAATTTCCTAGTGCACAGTATGTTATTTTCCTCACTGTCTTCAGCATTAGCATCACATCATTACATTACAATTATGTATTTATATTATAATTTTTGTTTGTTGTTCTCTCATTCTTGACTTTTCTTGAAACTAGGGATTGTAGATAATTTAACTGTGTAGCGTCCTTCATATTAGTAGATAAGTGGTTTTCCAAATAATGACCAATGTAAATTATTTTATACTTGACAGTAATGGATCTTATAAAATAAGTTATTTGATTTTCCCATTTAAATATTAAATTGACAGCATCACACATGTTTTTAGAAAACTATGCTTTGTTGCTACTTGGAACACCAACACTTAAAATACAATATATTAGCCTATGTTACTACATCTATATCTTGCTGTTTGGTTTCCATGGAGACTGTCATGTTGTGAACTGACTGTTACATTAGGAGTTACTAGGCATTTGATGAAATTCTCAACTAAAAGCTATGGTTCAAGATAATGAAATGTGAGACCAGCATCTTAAAAAAAAATTTAGATTTAAACCATACAATATATTTTCTAAAAACTAATCTCTATTAAAAACAATAAATCTTATACTACTTTTATTTTAATTACAACATGAATCATAGGCTTCAAAACTAAATGCTTAAACTAAGTGCCTACTTTTCCTTTGATAGAGAAATAAAATTAGTTCATTTTCTTTTCATTTTAACCTGCAAGGAAAACATCTTCTATTATTAAAATTAGTCAGCAATATTAAATTTGTTCCACATATCACTGTCATGGTACTGAAAGGAGTTTTTAGGGGTAAAATAGGCAGGTTTGAAAAATTTTAGGAATTAAGGGGTCCATGGAAAAGCACAAGACTACAGAGCTGCAGAAGGTACATTTCCGTAGAATAAGGAAGCTGGGAGCTGCAGAAGGTACACATTTACCAATAAAGGGAAGGAAGAGGGAAGAGGAAAGCCCAAAGGGAATAGGGAAACAAGAAGGAAGAAGAAGAGGAGAGCCTCACATACCTGAGGTGAGGTTTGAGCTCTGGAGTTGCTGTAGTGACCAATCCAAGGGGATAGTGACCAATCAGAGGGAATATCAGGACACAAAAAACTGCCACCTTTATAAACCATGGAAAACGGGACTTAGTAGGACTCTCCTCCCCACACCTCACCGCCACGTGGGATTCTGTGCTTGTTTCTCAATAAATTTTCATTTATTACTATACCACTTTTTGTCCAAGGTTTCATTCTTTGACTCCACCGGGCAAGGACCCAGGAATCATCTGCCCAGAGGAACAGCACGCATTCCAGGTCAATTTTCATGCTTCAGTACACAAAATTCACAGAAATAAAAGTATTACAATGTCCCTCATGGATTATTTTACATTATGTAAATCAAACTATTTTAATCTCTTTTCACAAATTGACACTTGTGTATATGTAGTATGTGTACAGTTCTGCTCAGTGGAGTATATTTTAAAAAATTATTTTTGGTATGACTTCTCATGCCATTCCAAAGTTTCTAAATTATCACAAAAGGCAATATGATTAATTTCTGCATTTTTAATTTAGAGAGAGAAAAGTTAAAATGTAAAAGTTAATTTCTCTGGTACTATAATGTATATATCTTATTTTGTGGACAAAAGTATATTTTGTTGGTTTGCTCAATTATTTTACTTTAAAATTTTATGTTTTTAGCAGTTGTAGATACACAGAAAATTGAATAAAAAGGTACATACATTTCTCATATGCTCTCTACCCTCACATCAGTATCCCCACCAGAAGGATATATTTGTTACAGTTGATGCACCTATATTGACACTTCATAACCACTCAAAGCCCATCATTTACATTACAGTTCATTCTTGGTAATGTATAATCTGAGTATGGACAAATGTATTTCTAGAACTTTTTAATCATTCTAAATAGAACCTCTTTTCCAATTTGCAATAACTATCAACTATCTTTAAAAAATATTTTTATTGAGTTCAGAGAGGAAGGGAGAGGGAGAGATCAAAACATCAATAATGAGAGAGAATCATTAATCATCTGCCTCTTTCATGCCCCATACTGGGGATCAAGCCCGAAACTTGGGTATGTATCCTGACTGGGAATCAAACCATGGCCTCCTGGTTGGATGCACAACCACTGAGCCACACCGGCCAGGTTGCAATAACTATTATTCCTCCTCCAGCTCCTGGCAAATTCTATTCTATTTTTTTATCTCTTTGAATTTGCTTATTCTAGTTATCTCATGTAGAAAGAATCATGTGATAATTAGTTCTCTTTTGTCCTTTTGTGGCTGATTCATAATGTTTTCAAGGTCATCCGAGAGGTAGGGCATATTAGAATTTCATTCCTTTTTAAGGCTGAATAATGTTTTATTGTGTGCATACATCACATTTTGTTAATCTGTTCACCCAACCAGAGGCATTTTGTTGTTTCTCCCTTTTACTATTGTGAATAATGAGATTGTACATAGGAAACAATTATCAAATCCAAGGTCATGAAGATTTCCCCCTATGTTTTCTAAGAAGATTATAGTTTTAGTTTTTAAATTTATGTGTTTGATTATGTGGACTTAATTTCTATATATGACGTGAGATAAGCCTCCAATTTTAGTCTTCTGTAGAGTTACAGTTTTCCCTGCATTTGTCTAAGAAACTGTACTTTCATTATTGAATGTTCTTGACATGGCCACATATATGAAGGTTTAATTCTGGTGTATCTATTCCATTTCATTAGCCTACATTATCTACCTTTATGCCAGTTCCACAACTTTTTAATTAGTATTACTTTTTATTAAGTTTTGAAATCAGGAAGAATGAATCCATCAACTTATTTCTCTTTGTTTTTCAAGGTCCCTTGGAATTCTGGGTGAATTTTAGTATGAGTTTTTCTATTTCTGTAAAAATAATTCCAATGGCATTTTGATAGACATTGCATTAAATCTGTATATTGCTTTGGAGTAGTATTGTCATCTTAACAATAGTCTTCTAATTCAAAAACATGAAATATCTTTCCATTCACCAGTGCCTTAAAATTATTATTTATTTAATTAAGCCATGGGGGTAACACTTGTTAATAGGATGATATAAGTTTCAGGTGTCCAATTACATTATACAACATCTATATATTGCACTGTTCTTACCACACAGAGTCTAGTCTCTTCAATCACCATATATTTGACCCCCTAGCTCTCTCATCCCTTTCCCCTCTGGTAACCACCATACTTTGTGTCTATGAGTTTGTTCAGTTTTCTCATTTGTTTCAGCAGTGACTTTTTAAACTTTGAGTTAATAAGCTTTTAGCCTACTTGGTTAAATTTATTCTTAAAGCATTTTATTATTTTTCAGGCAATTGCTACTGGAATAGATTTCTTCATTTTCTTTTGGATTATTCACTGCTATTATATAAAAGTGATTTTAGCATCTTGATTTTGTACCTACAACCTTACTGAATTTGTTAATTAATTCCAAAATTTGTGTGTGTATGTATTCTATAGGGTTATATATATATATGATTGTGCCATCTGTGAAAAGAGATGTTTTTAATTTTTCTTTTAAAATTGTATATATTTTATTTTCTTGACTAATTTTTCTACCTAGAACTTCCAGTACTATGTTGAACCGATGTAGTAAAAGTGGATATAGTTTTCTTGGAGATATAAAAATTTTAGTCTGGCCATTTAGTTTAATGTTAGCTGTTTTCATTAACAGTCTTCATCATGTTAAGGAAGCTCCTATTTAGTCCTAGTTCATAGTTTTTTTTATTGTAAAACAGAGTCAGATGTTCTCAAATGGTATTTTTCTACATCAATTGATTTGTCACATGTTAAACCACAAATACACTCAGGCATTTATACCACTTGGTCATAGTGTACAATAATACTAATAATTTTATAGGTTGATAACATTAGCAAATTTACTTGTCTATGATGACAGTACAAGCAGATGTGCTTAGATTCAAACCCAAGAAATCTCCAGAATCCAGGCTCTTAACTTTTTATTTATATTAAAAGAATATTGGAAGTAAAACCACTAATTTTCAAAAGTTTGTTATCCAAGGAAAAAGCAATAAAAATCAACAGTTTCAGAATGTAAACAGTAAGAGGAATAAGGTTCAAGATCCTGGTGAAAGTGAGAAATGACTGAGTGTTACTGGGGGAAAAAATTAAATGAGAGTGCCAGTGAACACGTGGAGAATAATAGATTTGATTCTCAGAACTTCTAGTTACTGCACCTAGTGAACCTGGTAAATTTTTTATCCCATGAGACTTTACTTCCAGAAACTGATTCAATAAATCAGGTTTAGGATACGGGTAGTTGGAATTTCAATGAAAACCCACCTGAGTCTAATATCAAGATATGTAATCCAGGAATGTTTGCCCTTTCAATGAAAAAAAAAAATAAAAAGCCTTCAGACATCTATTGCCTGACAAAGTATCTCCGATAACAGTAATGTAGGATGGGTTGTGAAGTGGATAGAATTATGCCCCCTCAAAGACGTCCACTTTCTAATTCCTGAAACTGACAGTGTTCCCTTACATGGTAAAAGATTATGCAGTTGTAATTAAAGTTAAGGGCATTAAGATAGGGAAGTTACCCTAAAATATTAGAATATCTTCAAACAAGAAAGTAACATTACGGCCATAGTTCTGTTTGTCATTAGTAATGAAATGTTGTATTAGGAAAGTACAACTTATTTTTCTTGGTTAAAAATATGTGATGTAATTTTCTAATTATATAGATTTTTTAAAGTGCTTTGAAAATTGTATTATATAAATGAGAAGTATTAGTACTCAGCACTCTGTTTCCAGTTAGCTATTCAGAGGAAATTTCAAAGACATTTTACAAATGAATATATCGCAAAGTGGTCAGGAGTGATAACAACTTCATGTCTTTTTCACTTGAGGTATTTGTATAAAGAGCAGGCCTAACACATAACTTCTTTTCAACAGGGGTGTCTTGAAAAAGGAAGCAAGTCTGTTAAAATTTATCTGTGAGTATATGGAGCATCCTAATTGTCCGATGGGCAGGAGGAAGAAAAATGTGTAATTCTTTTCCCAGGAAGGCTAATTCAGCTTTATCATGATAGTCTCCTAAGACTCTGAATTGAATCCAACACTAAGGACATAGGCAGAAACTACCATTAACACAGAGTAACTAAGTGAATCTGACATCTTTTATGATAAATGTTGAGTATCCCAAAATATAGCTGGGTCAATAAAATTAGCAGAAATGTTTAAAAATCTCTCTCAGTGGTGTCATGGGGCCAATGATGAGTCTGATTTTCAACTTTAGGAAAATAAAGTTAAAGATCCAATTATAGATGTCAGCAATGCTTGCATTTAATCAATTATGTAAAGAAAGTTTTAATGAATATCCAAAATCATTAAGCAGTATAAAGTGTACTTTTTACTAATATGACCACTAAAGTTTAAAATAATACAGTGTAAGTTTGATGGAATAAGTAGCACATGTCTGTCACAACACATGCCAAGTTTCAGAAAAAAGTATGAAAAGTAAACCCCCAAATTCATAGAACCTTAACTGGCATGACACCTCTGAGACAGACAATCAATAATGAAGAAAGAACACATAAGTGCAAGAAATATAACTTTTATTGGGCATCAAAAAAAAAAAAATACTGAGTTCACACAGACATATTTTAAAAGACAATTCCCTGACCGAAATTGTTAGCTGTTTCTTTTATTGCATGGTTTACTGTCTTGAGTTATAGTAATTTATAAAAAGATTGTACTGGCTGCTTTTGAAAATATAGCTAAAATTGATTTATTTCTCTCTATTTAGTCTGCAGTCTTTATTGTTGACAGATCTTTTTTCTACACGGTACTGAGAATTACATGGGAAATATGGTTACATTTTGGAGGGTAGGATTTACAAAAGAGTCTGTACATAGAACATTAAGCTAAATACACAAAAGATGGAAAGTACTAGAGAAATATGCTCCATGTACCCACATAACTTGAATGTGAATACTTTGTTTCTCCTTCCCTATTATTTTCTGTGCAGTTTTCATTTATTCTGTTGCTGCCAAATGTCATGGATTTTTGAAATAGGGAAGTAGAACAAAAAAAAAGAACTAAGATACATTTTGTCCTTGTAACATACCTCAAATAAAAGAAAAACATGATTATTTTACAATCACCCCTGAATGATTTTGTTTTCATTCAACTCAAAACATATTGCTCAAGTTTATAGTTTAAGTAATCAATATTATATAAACAACTATTGCCATTATTATATCATAGTAAAATCCATGTTGCATATATGTAGTCTTGATAATTATATTTTGAATAAAAAGATATTTAAAGGTACTCATGCCTTATAGTAAGTAGCAGGCATCATTTTCTTATTCAGTATTAAGATTATTTCAGTGTTTTGCTAATAGAGAATCATGAGCTGTATCATGAATATTTTTCCTCTTATAAGTTATTTTGATAAAATAAATTCTTACCACTTTGAATAGTAGTTAGGTTAGAAAAAATTAGGAATTTTATGAACTTTGAGCCATTTGACACACTGGTTGATCAAAAGGATAAAGTAGCAATTACATCACAACTAATAGTATATGAATTCTCAAACTGTCAGTACTTTCACCAGCAATGAGGGGTTATTATGAAAAAAGATTTGTTGGTCTCAGGAAATTGACATGCATATACTTTTTTTCATTAGTTTCTGTAAGCAAAAAGGCAGTTGTCATGAATTTGAGAAATTTGCATTCCCACCTATGCTAAAATTTTGTCATATTCTTTTGCAGTTTTTTATTAGATACTAGAGGCCCAGTGCATGAAATTCCTGCACTGGAGGGGGGTGTCCCTCAGCCCAGCCTGCACCCTCTCCAATCTGGGACCCCTCGAGGGATGTCTGACTGCCAGTTTAGGCCCAATCCCTCCAGCAAATGGGCATCCATCTCACAATCTGGCACTGCTGGCTCCCAAACACTCGCCTGCCTGCCTGATTGACCCTAACTGCTTCCCCCTGACCACTCCCCTGCCAGCCTGATCGATGCCTAACTGCTCCCCTGCCAGCCCAATCACCCCCAACTACCCTCCCCTAACGATCTGATCACCCCCAATTGCCCTCCCCTGCAGGCCTGATCCCCCTCAACTGCCCTCCCCTGCCGGCCATCTTGTGTGAGGGTGTGATGGTCAATTTGCATATTACCGCTTTATTATATAGGATACTTACTTAAATAATTATTTATAATTATAGTTCTATCTATATGGGTCATATTTTCAATTATTTAATTTTTTTAATTTATATTTATTTATATAGTTTTCTTAATCCTCACCTGAGTATATTTTTTCCACTGACCAGGGCCAAACCTGCAACCCAGGTATGTGCCTTTGACAGGTTTAGGAACCTGCTGCCCTTCAGTGGATGATCCAATGCTCTAACCATTTAGACACACTGGCAAGAGCTGGGCCATATTTTTAGTCAACTATTTTACAGCTAGAATTTCATTTTTTATATTTTATGGAAAATACATTTTTATTTATACCTATTATGTCCACACAGATACAATAACCATTTTCTTGTAGGATTATTTTAGAAATGTATTTAAATATTGAACTTTTAAAGATGTCTGCGCATGGATTTTATTAAGTGATAAGCATAGATTTTTTTTATTTATTTAAATTGCCTTCCAGTTTTCCCAAAACCACTTACTAAATTATTTCTCTTGATTGAAGTCTCTTATCTCATTATTCATAATAAAACAAATACAAAGAGAACAGGTTATCACTCTTACTTTCAAAGAACCCATTCTGTTCCCAAAGGAAACAACCCAAAGTCATGTTCAGTCAGCATCCAAGAATGCTTGATGATACCCTGTCTTTTCCATTACTCTGCATGTGGCTTTTTGTGCTTTGACAACCTAAGAATTAAAGCAAGATGTTTGTTCCCACACCCAGTAACAGTATCCAATCGGAAAACCACAGTGCGTTTCCCCTCAGTAAAAAGGGAAGAAGTGGAGTCTGGCATAGCAAGTTTGAAGTCCTTTTGAAAGTATGATGAAGGCTCTTTCCCGTTATTTAGAAGATTGTATTCTCTATGAATCCCTTCAAATAACTATTTATCTTTCCTTATCCTTTTGTTTGGCCTGAGAGTCTGAATTGAGTTAATGGAATCCTTTATTCAGCCAATGGAAGCAAGAGCACAGTGTTTATTCCTTAGATTTCCCCTGGGTTGTCTCAGTGGCCTGGCTGTATTCCTTAACCAAAAGTCACAGTTCTTATTTTTCCTAAAACCTATAAAGTAAAACTCTAATTTTCCAGGTTCCCTCTCCCCTCTTTTTTTTCAGACACAAGAGGAGGACTGACATCTTGATCTTTCTGGTTTTGGAGTGGCTATGCTATTTATTTTTTGTTTGTTTTTCTACCCACATCTTTGAGAATGATCTCATTTTAAAATCTCTTAAAATCACCCAATTTGTATATGACATGTTTCTTTGCAGATTGGTTGAGATTCAGAGATTTGATTGATTGTGCACGTATCTGAGGATTGCATGCGTCTATCTTATTCAATAATGCAGTAATATGCAAATTAACCTTCACACCGTCACAAGATGGATCCACCCACAGCAGAGGCAGGGTTCCTGTAACACAAGATAGCTGCACCCACAGAGGAGAAAGGGTTCCCGTAACAAGACATAACAAGCGATTAGCAGGGACCTGAAGTTACATGGCGCCGGGCCAGGGCAGGGGGGCATCCGAGGCTGCCCCCCACCCCAGCATGGTGGGGCTTAACAGGGAACCTTAGGCCGTGCCCCCCACCCCAGTGCTGGGCCAGGGGACCTCAGGCCAAGCTCCCCGCCCTGGTGCCATGAACCGGGGGACCTGAGGCTGCACCCCCTGACCGGTTGGGCTTGGTGGAGAACATGAGGCTGTGCCCTCCACCTGGTGGGGCTTGACAGGGGCCTTGAGGCTGCATCCCTCACCTGGGGGACTTGAAGCTGTCCCCCATCCTGGTTCTGGGCTGGGGGACCTGAGGCTGTGACCCCCACCTGGCACCATGCCAGGGGACCTGAGGGTGCACCCCCTGCCTGGTGGGGCTTGACAGGGGTGAGGCCGGCCGGGTCTGGATCTTGCCCAATGGGGGTGGGACTGTCCAGATCTGGGTCTCACATGATTTCAAGGAGCATGCGGGTGGGCGGGGACTTGACTCTGGGTACCGTGGCACACCCTAGACTCTGACAGGTGGAAAATTTTCATATACATTTTACTAATTTTCTTTCATCTCTGACATGTTTATTATTGAGTAAGTGCATATTGAGTAAGCAATCTACACTAATAAAAGAGAAAAATGGTAATTGGCGTACGACGCTACCCTTTTCATTGGCTAATCAGGGCTATATGCAAATTAACTGCCAACTATGATTGGCAGTTAACTGCCAACAAGATGGCGGTTAATTTGCATATGTAGGCACAATGCAGGGAGGCGAAAGGGAAAGCAGGAAGAAGCCCCCTGCCACTGACAGTGATCGGAAACCCAGGGGGGAGCTAAGAGCTGGGGGGCAGGGCAAAGGCAGCCCTGGGGCCGCCTTTACCCTGCCCCCCAGCCATGATCGGAGAATCAGGTGCCTTTTCCGCCCTGGCCAGTGATAGCAGGAAGTAGGGGTGGAGCCAGCGATGGGAGCTGGGCAGGGTCGAAGCTGGCAGTCCCGGGAGCTAGGGGTCCCTTGCCTGGGCCTAAAGCGGAGCCCACGATCGCAGGGCCGCTGCAGCTGCGGGTCCCCACTGCCCAGGCTGGACGCCTCAGCCAGAGGTGTCCTGCAGGGGCAGGGGCGGAGCGCGCGTGATTGCGGCGCCCCCCCCCCCCCCCCCCGCTGCCACTGCAGGTCCCCGCTGCCCCAGGCCGGATGCCTAGGCCAGAGGCGTTAGGCCTGGGCAGGGGCGGAGCCTGCAACCACGGGGAGCTGGGGGTCCCCTGCCCAGGCCTGACCCCTCTGCCGGAGGCCTCAGGCCTTGTCAAGGGGCCGATCCGGTGATTGGTGATCGGAGGGTGATGAGGGTCAACTCCTCTGTCAGAGGAGTCAGGCCTAGGCAAGGGGCCGATCCTGCGATTGGAGGGTGATGGGGGTCAATGCCTGAGGGCTCCCAGTATGTGAGAGGGGGCAGGCTGGGCTGAGGGACACTCCCCCCCACACACACCCAGTGAACGAATTTCGTGCACCGGGCCCCTAGTATTACACTATTTTCTCTAATTCCCTTTTAATGTGCATGGATTTTGTGCACTGGGCCACTAGTCTATAATAAATATAATTTGGTCCCAAAGGGCCAAAACAAGGGGTCAATGGAAATCCTACCTAATAAAGAGGGAATATGCAAATTGACCATCATGCTGTCACAAAGATGGCGGTGCCCACAGCAGAGGCGGTGTTTCTGTAACACAAGATGGCTGCACCCACAGCAGAGGCTGAGTTCCTGTAAAGAGCATTAACAAGCAATCAGTAGGGACCTGAGGCTGCGTGGCACTGGGCCGGAGCAGGGGACCTGAAGCTGCGCCCCCTACCCCTAAGGGCTTGACCGGGGACCACAGGCTCACCTCCATTCCTGGCATGGGCTGGGGGACCTCAGGCTGCACCCCCACCCTGGCACCAGGCCAGGGGACCTCAGGCCATGCTTCTAGCCCAGTGGGGCTTGACAGGGGACTTCAGGCCACACCCCCACCCCAAAGCTGGGCCAGGGAACCTGAGGGTGCACCAGGAGACCTGAGACTGCATCCCCCACTTGGTGGGGCTTGACAAGGGTGGGACCAGCTGGGTCTGGGTCTCACGTGATTTTGAGGTGCTGTGGATGGGGAGGGGATTTGATTCTGGGTCCTGTGGCGAGCCCCAAACTCTGACAGGAGGAAGATTTTCATATACATTTTACTAATTTTCTTTCATTTCTGACACTTCTATTATAGAAAAAAGGCAAATAGCAATATTAAAATACTTCCTGTAATTAATTCCCTTTTAATGTGCATGAATTTCATGCATCGGGCCACTAGTATTCAATAAAATGTCATTGCTGTTTGAATAAAAGGAGTGCTAAAAAGAAATTGGGAAGTAACACTGACTTCATGTTGGAAGGACTATGGATTGTGACTCCTTTCATGGATAGTGGGAATTCTGGTGAAAGAGAAAATTTGAAGGGGGAAGATGAGGAGTTAAATATTTGAAACTTTAAATTTGTGCAGTTAAAAAATTTCAGAATAGAAATTGTATTATGGGCTGTTGGATAGATCTGAGGTCATGAACATGCTCTGGAATGAAATAATATGTAATTCATATGCTTAAAATTATACAAGTTGAGGTCATTGGTGGAGATAAATTTACCCATGTAGGAGTGAATAAAATTTATGATAATTGAGAGAATAATAAGACTTGGAAAATTTCAAAGGGTCAGAGAATGCAAAATATAAGACTTAAAACGAACAGAAATGATACCCTAATAGATTTAAAGATAAGTGTTCTCAGGCAAATTCGTGACAGAAATGTCAAGATGAGTATGCAGACTATCTCCTTCCTGACACTGACTAACATAATTCCTGGTTTAATTCATGGTACAATGATCAAATCATCAAACTTTTAGAGGATAGGTCTTGGTTTAAAATATTTAAACTTCTTTTTGAGGCAGTTCCAGAACAAAACTCAGTTACTAATTCAAGGGAGGAATGAAACCTGAAAGACTTCTTCTAGAAGTTTTTAGGCACGTGCAGTTTTATATTTCGCAGTTTCATGTGTCTAGTTAAAATCCTATTTCTATTGTCAAATCAAACCTTTTGTGCCTACATGCAGTACTTAATTTGTTTCACTTGCTCTGTCCATATTTAATAGAGTAATTCTGTCCACCTCTTCTTTCAATAAGTAAATGTAGTGCAACAAAGGACTTGAATAGTTCATGACAGTCCTCTACCTTCCAGAAGCTAATGAGACTTACTCCACTTGTAATGTTCTATTTTAAATATGTTGCCAATGAAAGAATTGAGAATGATAAACCTCTTAATATATAGAGGATATTTACCTATTTTAGTATTTCTTTATACTTCCTTGTGATAAAAAGTACCTGGTAATTGTTAATTTATATTGACATAAGGAACTGAATGGAAAAAAAATTGATCAGAAGACTTAAATTTTTGAAGCAATTGTACCATCATAGAAATTATGGATTTTTTTTAAACAATGCAAGCCTTTAATAAACTGTTTAGACCTCCAAATATGTAGCAGTAGGAAGAGGTCTCTAAATGTTTAATATACCTCAGCACCTACCTAAGATATTGTCATGGAGAATTTATATATATAAAAGCCTAAGTGACCATTTTAGCTGAACCACCAGAATAACAGGAATGACAAGAACACCTGGGTGACTGGTCACTATGATGCACACTGACCACCAGGGGGTAGACGCTCAATGCAGGAGCTGCTCCCTGGTGGTCAGTGCGCTCCCACAGTGGGAGCACCATTCAGCCAGAAGCCGGGCTCATGGCTGGCATGTGGAGCTGCTGTAGCAGGAGCCTCTTCCACATCCACAGCTGCCTCAAAAAATATTCCCTGCTGCCTCAAAAAATATTCCCTTTGAATAAAAACCGCTGCTTCATCATTTTTCTAAATGTATTCTAATACACTTGTATAACTACCCTGCAATTTTTTCCCCATTTTGCTCATGCTTGGGAAGTGCTATGGTTTCAGTGATGTAACCCAAAATTAAGATGTTCAATTCCTAACCCACATACCTTAGAACGCGACCTTTCTTGGAAATAGTGTCTTTGGTTAACACAAGGTCTTTAGGTTGGGCCCTATTCCAATAAGACTGCGTGTCCTTATAACAAGGGGAAATCTGGACACAGATACTCACAGACACAGGGCGTCCACGTGAAGCTTTGCAGCCGTAAGCCAAGGAGCCACCAGAAGCTTAAGAGCGGTCTGGAACAGATATTTTCCAGCACCTTCAGAGGGAGCATAAATCCGCTGACAACTTGATCTTGGACTTCTAGCCACCACAACCGTGAGAAAATACATTCCTCAGATTGTGATACGTTGTTATGGCAGCGCAAGCAAAGAAGTTCAGGCATTCTTTCCTAGGATTATAGTTTATTTTGATAGCATATATGAGATTTTTTGTTTGTTTTTATCTGAGTCATATAATGAGGACTTGGTATTTCATATTGAAAAATGAGTGTTTTTCAAGGCGACGTGTGTTTGAGCGACCATAGTGAGTATCACATCATGATGAAGTGGTCCATACACGTTTTTAGAAAGGTAGTTAGAACACCTGGACTCTGCGCTCCATTATGAGATTTTGGTGACTGTTCAACTCTAAATTAGACACCATCTACTTGACTGTGTAGCCACACTCCATTTCCTTTGAGGAATAACCTCTGACAAATGGATGTTTTTCTTCAAATTATTGTTGATCCTTGGTGCTTTATTTCAGTTACATAGAAAATCAAGCTCACTGTTCATTAAATCTATGTCTCCCCTGAAAGAAAATTCCATGATCTGATAGGAGCAACAAAATAAGGATATAAACTTGCTTTCCTTCTCTCTACCTATTGAAGGGGTTAGTGAGAATTTTGAAAATTATATTCTTTTACCAGTTAGCTGCTTTCAAAAAAGGTATCTAAAGAGGTGCTATTTCTGTACTGACTTGAGATCTTACATTTTTTCTTGATTGTCATATTTTTCTGTTTTTTTTTTTTATTTGGGGGAGGGGGAGGGAAAGTGGGATAGGGAATGCAAGTACTTAAGGGCAAAACAACACTAAAGAAATTTTATTTACTACCCTAACTCAATGGTGTAACTTTATTTAAACTTTTCCAGACTTGAGGGGAGCTATTTAAATAAAATGACATTACATATTTATTGATTTGGAAGCCCTTTGTGAAAAGGGAGACAACCAGAACTATAAGCAAATCCAGGAGTGATATTTTTCCTCTCCATTACTTCATTCTTTCTTTGGAGCTAGGATGCAAAGTTCATTAAAAATTCCATTTAGCTCAACTGGCGTGGCTCAGTGATTGAGCATGGACCTATGAACCAGGAGATTATGGTTTGATTCCCGGTCAGGGCACATGCCCAGGTTGTGGGCAGGATCCCCATTGGAGTTTGTGCAGGAGGCAGCCGATCAGTGATTTTCTTTCATAATTGCTGTTTCTATTTCTCTCATTCCCTTCCTTTCTGAAATCAATAAAAATATATTTCTTTAAAAAATGCATTTAGTCTAGCTTCCAATTACTATTTGTGCCTGCTCCTTGCCTATATTTAGAGGATATTTCTAGATGTATTATGTTATGAACAAGCTATCCTCTCTCCACCCCTGCTCACACAACACACACACACACACACACACACACACACACACACACACACACACTCTCTCTCTCTCTCTCTCTCTCACATCTTACCTCAACACAGACTGGCATCTATATAATCTGCAGCTGCAATGCAAATTATGTTGCTGATTTTCATCATCAACATGTACACTAGATATTTTCATCATTTCCCATGTGTTCTGTCTCTTCAAATTAAATAGATTGTTCATTAAGTTCTCCAAGGTTATTTTCCATTAAATATTAAAGGAATGTTTTAATGATAGTCAATGACAAATTAGCCCTGAAACCAGCTTTAAAATTCTTGTCATATCTGAACTATATTTATGAGAAATCCCTGAAGTTTCTTTAAAGTGAGTAGCACCTTTTCTTAACTGTCAGCATTATTATTTATACATTCTTAACTACCAGGTATTTCCTAATTATGTGTATGAGAGTTCAATGAGAGGTTTAGGCTTATGCCATCTGACCCAAATATTTTCTTTGTACCCTTAGAAGTATAGTACCTTCAGGAGGTGGTCTAAGTTTTTTTCTTAAAATTGAAAGACAGGACTTTTTTATTAAACATATTAGGGGCCCAGTGCACTAATTTGTGCACCTTAAAAGGAACTGTGATCTGCAAGGCTGCAGTGAACACAGGGGAGGGTCTCAGCCCATCCTCTGTGCCACTGCCCAGCCCCTCCTGCCATGGTCCCCGGACCACTGTCTGCAGGCAGCCCTGCTCCTGCCACCACCACTCCCACGTGCTGATGGCTTTGGTCCCGTTGGTACCTGCTGATAGCATGGAGAGATTGGGGCAGATGCCAGCAGCGGGTACAAGTGGCGGTTGGTGCCCCAATCACCCCTCAGGAGCAGGGGGAGGTGGAGAAGCCTTCAGGGACAATCGGGGCCGGCAGTTGCTGCTTGCACCCGCTGAAGGCGCCAAGTGATCAGGACTGGTGCCAGGTGCCCACATCAGATGCGAGCGGTGGCTCCAGCAATGGTTGCGGGTGTGACTTCTGGGTGGGACCGTGGTGTGTGGGAGCAAAGAATTTTCAGTAACCACAAGAGGCTCGCTCCAATGACAGTGACCAGCCCTGATGAAATCCTTGGTCTGGCGCCCCCACTCACCTGTTCCACTATCCTGCCGCAACCGACGCCCACCATGTTCCGCGCTCTGCCACCTGCTGCTGACGCCCGCTGGTGGTCAGCACATATCATAACAACCAGTTGTTCGGTTGTTCCGCCGTTTGGTCTATTTGCATATTACTTTTACTATATAGCATTTTTCTTGTATTATTTATTATCAACCTATTTCACTTCAAACACAGAATGTCACATTTTAAATGCATGTACTTTAAAACACTATGTTTACTCTGGTCACTTTTTTCATATCATCCCATATATTTTGGCTTCACCATTAGACAGTCATATTGTGTGTGTGTGTGTGTGTGTGTGTGTGTGTGTGTGTGTGTGTGTGATTACCCACAATAATCCATATACACTTTGAAAGCTATAATCTGAATCACAAAAGAGATGAAGTACTTGCTTTCAAGGAGCTCAGAACCTATGAAAAGTGGAAACAAGTGACATAAATTGTTACACTCTAATGCAGGTAAGAAATATTAGCATATTAGTGAGACAGACAAGACAAAGCAGTTTGTTTTTCTACTGAGGATGTGAAGGAAGGCCTGTTCAAGATTGTTCAGAGAAAGATATCAAATGCTGAAGGTTGAGCAAGACTTCGTTGGCAACATTATTCCAACCTTCTCTAAGAAATCACTATCCAAAATTCCAAATCTTTCAGCACAATTTTGGGGGAAAATAAGTAGAACAGTAATTATCTGTAGAGATACTGTATTTTTTTCTTTTATTATTCTGAAAGTATTTCTTCCCATTTTGGGATTGAACGCAATTGCTTTTCAGGGGAGCAATCATATCTTAGTCAATTTGGTATCCTTAGCACGTAATATGCCACCTCCATAATAGCAAGCTCATATTAAGTGTTTGTAAATACCTCTTGAATTAATGAAACTCTAGACATTGGTTTCTTTCAATATATTCTTATGATATGTTAATTATAATGAAATTCCATTATAAGGTAAAGCATTTGGATAACTTATTAAGATACATAATTTAAACTATACATGTCAATTTCAACTCTTGTAATTTAGAGAGAGAAACAAAAAGATTTCTGAGCATCATATCACATATTATATTAAAGAAAAGCATCATTGAGTTTTGTATTTTGACTCTTATTTTCATTATTTTATTTTAAAATTGGATAATTATGTTCAGTATATCTATACCGGAAGAACCAAACCCCTGAACTTAAAGTAAAACAGTGCATGATTATTGATAGCTTATGAAGCTAGGGATTCTTCTAAGTGATTTACAAGTGATTATCTCACAAATCTCTATGAATTAAACCTCAGTTCACATTCTGGGATATATTAAGTATGTAATCTTATTTTATAGGTTAAAAGACTAGGGCAATGAGAGATAATATGTTTAATGTCACACATCTAGTAAGTGACTAAGCTATGGTTTGAAACAGCCCAATGGACTAAAAAATCGATGTTATTAATAAAGACATTAGAGAGACTCAATAAGGGACTGAGACAATTATGCTAAAAACTCCTATTACAATTCATATATTAATATTTTTAAAAGAAGCTCTAACCCACAACACAAAATGTCAAAACTGAAACATATATTTAAATGCATGACACTTCAGGAAATGTGGTTTCAGAAAACTGATTTCATTTGCTAAATGAGTCTTCCCCCAAAATGGACCATATTTAAAACTAAAGGAGCACATAAACTTTAAAATGTAACTGACAGAATGTGTTCTTTCAAAAATATTTCGACAGACTTTCAAGATATTTTAAGTTATTAATTTTTAATTTAAAAAGCAAGTTTTGTTTGTTTTTTTGTTTTTTAATCTTCAGATAAATGTGAGCTTTACTCTTGAGAAGAAAAATATGGCCACACTGCAATATTGTGGATAAATAAACATGTTAGCATTTAAAATTAAGGTGGAAAATAGTATATTTTTAAAATTTTTTATTTATTTGAATTTATTATTATGATTTTTTATTTTTTAAAAGTATTATAAATAGTAGTACATATGTCTCCTTTGTAGGGGAGGCTGGGGGAAGGTCAATTGGAAAATAATATTTTTAATAAAAACATGAGATAATTTCTGGAAGGCAACAATTATATATACACTGAGAGTAGAGTGGCAGATTAACAAAAAAGAAGAATACAAAGTGTATGAGACTCTATTTTTTTAATCCTAAGCTCCTAAAATATCTCTTAAAGTAAAAGCTCTAATATTTCAAATAGCCACTTTAGTAATATCTGTAATTTTTATTATTAATACTTATTATTATTTGATAATTTATTATTTAGATCAACACCATTAAAATTCTTGTTTCCCAGGTATACATTTGACTCTGCGAAAAAAGGTTTAATTAAAAAATAACTTACAAATATTACCCACAGTGGAAATACAACTGAAAAGATTCATTATCTCAAAACACAAATGTCAGTAGCATAGACACACCTAGGAATAGTTCCTGAGAAGTATATGGATCTTTCATTTTCAATAACTGTATGACATTTTCTCACCTTCCAGTGTATATTCTGATACAATATAATATTTGTTCTCTAAGGTTACTTATAATGGAGAATGCCATATATGTAATCGTGCACAATTCAAGAATGACGTGTGGCTTATTTTAAATTTAAATAACAATTTAGTTTCCTTAAGGAAGGAGCAAGACCTTTTTTGTAAAATTTCTTTATACATTATTTATATATATTTATACATTATTTGTAGTCTATTATTATCTTTAGCAAACTATAATCATTGGTGTATATTCAGAAAAACAACACAAAATATATATACTTCTGTTTTGTACATTTCAATTTCCATTTGCGGTCACAAAATTTTAATAAAGTTTATATATATTAAATATTTGTGATATCTGGAAATTATAAGCAGAAAATCAAAACATTTAATTATGAAAAATAAATAAGTACATATAAACTAGTGTTCATTTTTTCTTTATAAATTTCTAAAATCTTAGTCAAAATATCCTCAGTTTCTCTTCTTTCCTCAATTCAATATAAGTGGCTTTCATCACTTTTTTACTGAAATATTTTGGTTGAAATGAGATATTAAGTATTCTAACAGGAATTAAAAAACAAAAGCATATACAATATATTTCCCCATACAAATTGGCAAACAATAGGAGATTTTTAACCATGCAATAAGAGAGTTGTACACAATTGATACCTATAGGCGAAGGCACCAAGCAACTTCAAGGTACACCTTTTTATGAAATACAAAAGGGATATTTATAAAAACTGACCTAAGTTTGATAAAGCAAGTTTCATTGAATTTCAAAACACCACTGTTCTAAATATATAAATTCTAAATATATAAAGATTTAAAAAATAATAATAATAGTAATTTCAATATGTCTGAAACTGAATGAGAATTATAATCTTATATATATTATAAACTTGTGATACATAGGAACATGAATACTAAAGGAAAGTGTTTCCTTACATATTTATAGAAGAAAAAATTTTAATACATAAGAAATAATTTATTATTTTTTACGTTAAATAGTAAAGGAGATATTTGCATACATTTCATCAAGCTCAGAAGAGAGTACTAATATACTATCATTTATATATATAGTATTTACATGTTACTTAAGTATGCAAAAGTCATGTTTATGGTTATTCCATATTTGGGAAAATAAATCTAAAGTAATATTGTCTTTACCATTATTATCAAATACATTTATCAGTTCTAACATTACTTCATGTAGTTCATCTAAATTTACAATACAGTAAAATTCACCATTTATTAGCCAAAGTAGGACAGGCAGTAACATAATGTTAGATATGAAAAAAAGCAAATAT